>NC_069499.1:1431065046-1431315046 GCF_027579735.1 Bombina bombina | reverse complement strand
ACTACTCACACACCCAATCCCCCCTTAATAAAACCTAACACTACCCCCTTGAAGATCACCCTACCACAAGTGGACCTCCAGAGGGGCAGAAGTCTTCATCCGATCCGGCCATAAGAGGACATCTAGACCGGCAGAAGTCTTCATCCAGGCGGCATCTTCTATCTTCTTCCTTCCGGAGCGGAGCGGGTCCATCTTGAAGACATCCGACGCGGAGCATCCTCTTCCATCCAATGGCGACTGAAGAATGAAGGTTCCTTTAAGTGACGTCATCCAAGATGGCATCCCTTCAATTCCGATTGGCTGATAGAATCCTATCAGCCAATCGGAATTAAGGTAGGAAAAATCCTATTGGCTGATGCAATCAGCCAATAGAATTGAGCTTGCATTCTATTGGCTGATTGGAACAGCCAATAGAATGCGAGCTCAATCCTATTTGGCTGATTGGATCAGTCAATAGGATTGAACTTCAATTCTATTGGCTGATTCTGCCGGTCTGGATGTCCTCTTCTGGCCGGATCGGATGAAGACTTCTGCCCCTCTGGAGATCCACTTGTGCCCGGCTGGGTGAAGACGTCTCAAGGTAGGGTGATCTTCAAGGGGGTAGTGTTAGGTTTTATTAAGGGGGGATTGGGTGGGTTTTAGAGTAGGGTTGGGTATGTGGGTGGTGGGTTTTAATGTTGGGGAGGTATTGTATTTTTTTTTACAGGTAAAAGAGCTGATTACTTTGGGGCAATGCCCCGCAAAAGGCCCTTTTAAGGGCTATTGGTAATTTAGTATAGGGTAGTGAATTTTATTATTTTGGGGGGCTTTTTTATTTTATTAGGGGGATTAGAGTTGGTGTAATTAGCTTAAAAAAAATTAATTATTTTTTTATTTTCTGTAATTTAGTGTTTGTTTGTTTTTGTACTTTAGTTTATTTAATTTAATTGTTGTTAATTGTAGTTAGTTTATGTAATTCATTTAATGATAGTGTAGTGTTAGGTGTAATTGTAATTTAGGTTAGGATTTATTTTACAGGTAAGTTTGTACTTATTTTAACTAGGTAGCTATTAAATAGTTAATAACTATTTAATAACTATTCTACCTAGGTAAAATAAATACAAAGTTGCCTGTAAAATAAATATAAATCCTAAAATGGCTACAATGTAACTATTAGTTATATTGTAGCTAGCTTAGGGTTTATTTTACAGGTAAGTATTTAGTTTTAAATAGGAATAATTTAGTTAATTATAGTAAATTTATTTAGATGTATTTAAATTATATTTAAGTTAGGGGGTGTTAGGATTAGGGTTAGACTTAGGTTTAGGGGTTAATAAATTTATTATAGTGGCGGCGACGTTGGCGACGGCAGATTAGGGGTTAATAATTTAATATAGTTGCGTCAACGTTGGGGGGGGCAGATTAGGGGTTAATAAATAAAATGTAGGGTTCGGCGATGTTGGAGGCATCAGATTAGGGGTTCATAAGTATAATCTAGGTGGCGGCGGTGTCCGGAGCGGCCGATCAGGGGTTAATAATATCATGTAAGTGGCGACGATGTCGTGTGCGGCAGATTAGGGGTTAATAAGTGTAAGATTAGGGGTGTTTAGACTCGGGATTCATGTTAGGGTGTTAGGTGTAGACATAACTTTTATTTCCCCATAGGAAACAATGGGGCTGCGTTAGGAGCTGAACGTTGCTTTTTTGCAGGTGTTAGGTTTTTTTTCAGCCAGCTCAGCCCCATTGTTTCCTACGGGGAAATAGTGCACAAGCACTTTCAGCCAGCTTACCGCTGACTTAAGCAACGCTGGTATTGAGGTGAGATGCGGAGCTAAATTTTGCTCAACGCTCACTTTTCTGAGGCTAACGCCGGCTTGCAGAAAACTCGTAATACCAGCGTTGTCTTAAGTGAGTGATGAGAAAAAAAGGCTCGTTAGCACCGCACACCATTACCGACAAAAACTCGTAATCTAGCCGTTAGGTTTTAAAATTTAAAGAGACAGTAACGTTTTTCTTTGAATAATTCATCCATTGTGAGTCAGAATGGACCAAGAGGCCCTGCAAAGTGTCACTTGTTCCTTATGTTTTTGATGCCAATGTGGAACCACCAATCCTTTTCTGTTCCTCATGTGTTGAGAGAATTTTAAATTATAGGGATAAAAAAAAAAATTATATTTTTCTGAGCCAACTCCTTCTAAGGCGGATGTTGTTCAGGAGTCTAATGACATTGTTCAATATATGCCGCAACTTTCTCCTCAAGTGTCCCAAATTTTATCGCCCACACATGCAGTGCCTTGCGCTTCCTCTCAAACTCTACCTGGAGTTACCTTGCAAGACATCGCTTCTCTAATGTCATCAGCGCTATCTGATGCATTGTCTGCCTTTCCCATGCTGCAGGGAAAGCGGAAGAGGAAATGTTTTCAATCAGAGAATAAAAGTTGCTAATACAGTAGTGGCTATTCCAAATTTTTCTTCCCAGAAGCCTGAAGAGGAAGATACTTCGGTAGTATCTGAGGGGAAAATTTCAGACTCAGACAGTGTAATGCCTTTATCTGGTACTGAAGTTGTTTCCTCCAGGTTTCAGCTTGAACACCTCCATTTGTTACTTAAGGAGGTCTTAGCTAGCCTGGACAACTCCATCACTACCGGCGTAGTCAATCCTAAAAAGTACATTAAAACTAAACAAGTATTTTGACGTGCCCTCCATTGTGGAAATTTCCTGTACCAGAAAGGGCTACAAAAATTATGGCTAAAGAATGGGAGAAACCGGGTATCCCTTTTTCTCCATCTCCTAATTTTAAAAGGATGTTTCCTATAGCAGACTCTATTAAGGAGTCTTGGTTGACGGTTCCCTAGGTGGAAGGGACAATTTCCACGCTAGTCAGAGGACTACTATTCCCATAGAGGATAGTTGTTTCTTTAAAGATCCTATGGATAAGAAGTTAGAGGGGTCGTTTATAAGAATGTATGTACACCAAGGTTTACAATAGTTACCTGCAGTGTTAACGTCACTAGTGTAGCAGCATACTGGTTTGATGTGTTGTCTGTTTCTATCGGACAGACACTCACCTCGAAGAAATCCAGGATTGAATAATGGCCTTGAAGTTAACCTACTTCTTTATTACAGATGCTTCCCTTCAGGTTTTTAAGCTGGGAGCTAAGATTTCTCATCTAAGTCTAGACTTTTGGCAATTCCTTACAAGGAAAAGACCTTGTTTGAATCTGGTTTGACGGAGATAACTCTGATATTACGGGAGGTAAGGGATATTCCCTCCCTCAGGATAAGAGAAATAAAAAGGAAGTCAGAGTAATTTTCGTTCCTTTCGAATTTTCAAGGAAAATCCTTTCACTCCCTCTTCCAAGCATGAGCAGTCCAAGCCTTCCTGGAGACCCAATCAGTCATGGAATTGGGGAAAGCAATCCAAAAAGCCTGCTGTAGAATCAAAGACAGCATGAAGAGCCTGCCTCCAATCCGGGACCGGATCTTGTGGGGGGCAGGCTTTCCTTCTTCGTTCAAACTTGGTTTTAAGATACAAACTGGAGTTTAAGATTTTTCCTCCCAGGGGCAGGTTCTACCTTCATTATTCTCTGCAGACCAGACAAAAAGAGGGGCATTCTTACACTTGTACGGAACCTCTCAGACTTGGGAGTGATGGTTTCTGTTCCAAAGCAGAAACGAGGTCTGAGATTCTATTCCAATCTGTTCGTGGTTCCCAAGAAGGAGGGAACCGTCAGACCAGTTTTACCCATGAGTCTAATCAAGTGTCTCAGAGTGCTGTCCTTCAAGATGGAAACTATTTGTTCCATTCTTCCTTGGGTTCAAGAGGGTCAGTTAATATGACCACGGTGGATTTAAAGGACACTTACTTGCAGGTGCCCATCCACAAGGATCATTTCAATTTTCTAAGGTTTGCCTTTCTAGAAAAACACTTCCAGCTCGGGGCTCTTCCATTCGGCCTGGCCACAGCTTCCAGAATTTTCTCAACTCTCAGATGGAAGGTGAATTTGGAAAAGAGTTCCATAATAGTCCTCTCCTCGGGCATCAGTGGCTCAGTACATGGAGGTAATTGGGCTGATGGTAGCGGCAATGGACATCATCCCGTTTGCCCGTTTCCACCTCAGACTTCTGCAGTTAATCATGCTCAGGCAGTGGAACGGAGATTATGCAGATCTGTCTCCACGATTACAGCTGGAGCAGGAGACAAGGGATCTCTACTTTCGTGGTTGTATCAGGATCATCTCTCCCAGGGAACCTGCTTTTGCAGATCTTCCTGGGTGATTGTGACAACAGATGCCAGCCTTCTGGGATCGAGAGCAGTTTGGGACTCTCTAAAAGCTCAGGGAACATGGACTCGGTTGGAGTCTGTTCTACCCATAAACATTCTGGAATTGAGAGCAATCTTCAATGCGCTCCTGGCCTGGCCTCAGTTAGCTTCGGCCCGGTTCATCAGGTGCCAGTCGGATAATATAACTTCAGTGGCTTACTCCATCCGTCAGGGAGGAACTCAGAGTTTCTTGGCCATGATAGAGGTAGCCAAGATCATTCAGTGGGCGGAGACCCACAATTGCTGTCTGTTGGCGATCCACATTTCAGGAGTGGACATCTGGGAGGCAGACTACCTAAACAGGCAGATCTTTCACCCGGGGGAGTGGGAACTCCATTCAAAAGTGTTTTCCAGCCTGATTCTCAAATGGGGTCAGTCGGAATCGGATCTCATGGCTTCTTGACAAAATGCCAAGCTTCCGTGGTACGGGTCAAGGTCAAGGAACCCTCAGGCTGTACTGATAGACACTCTGACGGTACCTTGGAATTTCAGTCTTGCATACCGATTTCCTCCAAATGCTCCTCTACCTCGGGTCATTGCTCGAATCAAGCAGGAGAGGGTGTCGGTGATTCTCCTTACACCGGCGCGGCCTCGCAGGATTTGGTATGCAGACCTGGTGGACATGTCATCTTTTCCACCTTGGAGACTTCCTTGGAGGAAGGACCTTCTAATTCAAGGACCCTTCTTTCATCCAAATCTAGTTTCTCTGAAGCTGACTGCTTCAAGATTGAGCGATTAATTTTATCCAAGCGTGGATTTTCAGAATCGGTCAATGAGACCATGATTCAGGCTCGTAAACCTGTGACTAGGAAGATTTACCATAAGATATGGTGTAAATATACTGGTGTGAATCCAAGGGCTACTCTTTATGTAGAGTTCGGATTCCTAGAATTCTGTCCTTTTCTCCAAGAAGTTTGGAGAAGGGATTATAGGCAAGTTCCCTAAAGGGTGAAATATCTGCCTTGTCTATTTTGTTACATAAACTTCTGGCGGACTTCCCAGACGTACAATCGTTTTGTCAGGCCTTAGTCAGAATCAGGCCTGTATTCAAACCAGTTACTCCTTCTTGGAGTCTTAATTTAGTTTGAGCCGATGCATTCCTTAGATATTAAGTTGTTATCTTGGAAAGTTTTGTTTCTTGTCGCTATTTCAACTGTTCGTAGATTTTCAGAGCTCTCGGTATTGCAGTATGTCTCCTTTTTACGTATTAAATTAGGGTTACATCCTAATGTAGTTTCAGACTTGAACATTAATCAGGAGATTGTTGTTCCTTCCTTGTGTCCTAATCCTTCTTCTCAGGAGGAACGGATTCTACACAATCTGGACGTGGTTCGTGCACTAAAATTCTATTTACAGGCGACTAAGGATTTACTGCAGTCTTATGTTTAACGTACGGGACAGAAAGCTACAGCTACTTCTTTTTCTTTATGGCTAAAGAGTATCATTTACTTTGCCTATGAAACTGCTGGACAGCAGCCTCCCCAGGGAGTAACGGCTCTTTCTACGAGAGTTGTTTCCTCTTCCTGGGCATTCAAAATGAAGCCTTTATGGAACAGTTTTGCAAGGCTGCAACTTGGTCCTTTCTTCACTTTTTTTTCAAACTTCTATAAATTTGACTTTTTAACCTCGGCTGAGTCCGCTTTTTGGAGAAAGGTTCTTCAAGCAGTGGTGCCTTCTGTTTTGGTTTCCTGTCTTGTCCCTCCTTTATCATCTGTGTACTCTAGCTTGGGTATTGATTCCCAACAGTAATTAATGATGATCCGTGGACTGATCGTGTCATTAGAAAGAAAACAAAATTTATGCTTACCTGATAAATTTATTTATTTCTTGACACGATGAGTCCACGGCCCGCCCTGTTATTTAGAAAAGGTTGTTGTATTTTATAAACTTCAGACACCTCTGCACCTTGTTGCTTTCTTTCTCTCCTTTTCTTCGGTCGAATGACTGGGGTGGGATACAAAGGAGGTGATATTTAACAGCTTTGCTGTGGTGCTCTTTGCCGCCTCCTGCTGGGCAGGAGTGATATTCCCAACAGTAATTAATGATGATCCGTGGACTCATTGTGTCAAGAAAGAAAGAAATTTATCAGGTAAGCATAAATTTTGTTTTCTGCAGAAACGGTACATTTTCTGAGATGAGATTGCACATTGCAGTATGTTCAACCTTGGGGTGTGTGTGTATATATATATATATATATATATATATATATATATATACACACAAGTGGATCGCTAAATTATTGCAAATTTGCCTGTTTACCGGAGCGCAATAATTAACCAGCAATTACAAGTGGCTGGCTATTGCTACTGCAAGCTTGCGGTAGCAATTAGTGCTCCGAAAATTAACCAGAGGTTAGATTTCTAGTTAATTTTCTAGAAGTGTAGCATTTTTTTTATTGAAAACAATTGCACTAGGCAGTTTCGGGGCTTTAAAGTTAGTTGGAGTGGGTTGTTCGAAAAAAACAGCACTGAAAAGTGCCTTTACATTGCGGTCTATGGGAAGTGTATGTCCCATAGACCACAATGTAAATATACTGTATATATGTGTGTATATATATATATATAATCATATACATATATATTTACTAAGTGCTGCCTATTGCTGCGCTGCTTACCTTCTTCACTGCGCGAGGTTCTGATGCTGTCTGTGACGGCATCAGAATGAGGCTCCTGTCGGAGCCTATGGAAGCGCACTCTCGTGAGTGCAATGCTTCCCAGCAATGTGAACGCGAGCTCACGTTCGCATTGCTGTAAACTTGTAATACCAGCGCACATTATCGTGCAGTGGTGGTATTATAAAGTGGAGTGAAAATATCGCTTTAGCTAAATCTGGCCCTATGTATATTACCTTTATTTATTTTTTCTGTGAAAAGTTCACTTATCCTGCATGAGCTATGTTTTTCACTAACACCATGTTATTTAAAACAAGTATTGTTTAAATCTCACTACTGCAACAACACGGTTCTGTTTTGCATAAGGAGAAAGGACTTGATACAAAGAAAATACAGGATTTGGAAGGAAATATGGAAAGATCTCAGCCTGAGAAAAGGGTGAGTTGATACATCCAGGTAATTTTCAGTGTTTGCATATGGTTCAGTGCATTTAATACATTAAATATCTCAAATTAAAATGTTTTAATATTTTCAGACTTCTATACAAATAGTCACCGTTCAAGGTAGAGCAACTTTCTCTCTCTTGGTGACTATTCCTTGTTCCTGCTGGTTGCCCAGAAGCTGATATTCTTGCTTCAGTTACTACTTTAACTGAAAACTAGAGAAATACTTTTCTCCAACATTGGTGTGTCCGGTCCACGGCGTCATCCTTACTTGTGGGAAATATCTCTTCCCCAACAGGAAATGGCAAAGAGTCCCAGCAAAAGCTGTCCATATAGTCCCTCCTAGGCTCCGCCCACCCCAGTCATTCTCTTTGCCGTTGCACAGGCAACATCTCCACGGAGATGGTTAAGAGTATGTGGTGTTTAGTTGTAGTTTTTTATTCTACTATCAAGAGTTTGTTATTTTAAAATAGTGCTGGTATGTACTATTTACTCTGAAACAGAAAAAGATGAAGAGTTCTGTTTGTGAGAGGAAGATGATTTTAGCAGCAGTAACTAAAATCGTTTGCTGTTTCCACATAGGACTGTTGAGATGAAGTAACTTCAGTTGGGGTAAACAGTTAGCAGACTTTTCTGCTTAAGGTATGACTAGCCATATTTCTAACAAGACTGTGTAATGCTGGAAGGCTGTCATTTCCCCTCATGGGGACCGGTAAGCCATTTTCTTAGTCTCAAACAGAATAAAGGGCTTAATATGGGCTATAAAACTGGTAGACAATTTTATGAGCAAAATCGATTGCTTTATTTGGGCATTTTATACATGTTTATGTTTGAAATTCACAATTATAAGCTTGGGGAACGTTTTTTAACGTCAGGCACTGAGTTAGACACCTTTCTAGTCAGGAAGGGCCTTCCCAGTTGTAGGCTGAGCCTCATTTTCGCGCCATTACTGCGCAGTTACTTTTGAGAGCAAGACATGCAGATGCATGTGTGTGGATCTGAAAGTAGTTGGAAAGGTTCCTAGAAGGCTTCATTTGGTATCGTATTCCCCCCTGGGTTTGGTAAAGTCGCAGCAAAGGCAGTAGCTGGGACAGTAGAGGGGTTAAAACTGTAACCGGCTCCGGTTTCTTTATTTTAAGGGTTAAAGCTCTGAAATTTGGTGTGCAATACTTTTAATGCTTTAAGACACTGTGGTAAATTTTGAACAATTCCTTCATACTTTTTCACATATTCAGTAATAAAGTGTGCACTGTTTAAAATTTAAAGAGACAGTAACGTTTTTGTTTAAAAACGGTTTTTGTACTTTATTGACAAGTTTAAGCCTGTTTAACATGTCTGTACCTTCAGATAAGCTATGTTCTATATGTATGAAAATCAATGTGTCTCCCCCTTCAAAATTGTGTGATAATTGTGCCATAGCGTCCAAACAAAGTAAGGACAGTACTGCCACAGATAGTAAAGTTGCCCAAGATGATTCATCAGATGAAGGGAGTAGACATAGTTCTACATCATCTCCTTCTGTGTCTATGCCAGTTTTGCCCACGCAGGAGGCCCCTAGTACTTCTAGCACGCCAATGCTTATTACTATGCAACAATTGACGGCAGTAATGGATAACTCCATAGCAAATATTTTATCCAAAATGCCTGCATATCAGAGAAAGCGCGATTGCTCTGTTTTAAACACTGAAGAGCAGGAGGGCGCTGATGATAATTGCTCTGTCATACCCTCACATCAATCTGAAGGGGCCATGAGGGAGGTTTTGTCAGATGGAGAAATTTCAGATTCAGGTAGAATTTCTCAACAGGCTGAACCTGATGTTGTGACATTTAAATTTAAATTAGAGCATCTCCGCGCACTGCTTAAGGAGGTGTTATCTACTCTGGATGATTGTGACAACCTGGTCATTCCAGAAAAATTATGCAAGATGGACAAGTTCCTAGAGGTTCCGGTGCACCCCGACGCTTTTCCTATACCCAAGCGGGTGGCGGACATAGTGAATAAGGAGTGGGAGAAGCCCGGCATACCTTTTGTCCCCCCTCCTATATTTAAGAAATTATTTCCTATGGTCGACCCCAGAAAGGACTTATGGCAGACAGTCCCTAAGGTCGAGGGGGCAGTTTCTACTCTAAACAAGCGCACTACTATTCCTATCGAGGATAATTGTGCTTTCAAAGATCCTATGGATAAAAAATTGGAGGGTTTGCTTAAAAAGATTTTTGTACAGCAAGGTTACCTCCTGCAACCCATTTCGTGCATTGTTCCTGTCGCTACAGCAGCGTGGTTCTGGTTCGAGGAACTAGAAAAGTCGCTCAGTAGAGAGACTCCGTATGAGGAGGTTATGGACAGAGTTCACGCACTCAAGTTGGCTAATTCTTTTATTTTAGATGCCGCTTTGCAATTAGCTAGATTAGCGGCGAAAAATTCAGGGTTTGCAATTGTGGCGCGCAGAGCGCTTTGGCTAAAGTCTTGGTCAGCGGATGTATCTTCCAAGACAAAATTGCTTAATATCCCCTTCAGGGGTAAAACTTTCTTTGGGCCAGAATTGAAAGAGATTATCTCAGACATCACTGGGGGAAAGGGCCACGCCCTCCCACAAGATAGGCCTTTCAAAGCCAAGAATAAGTCTAATTTTCGTTCCTTTCGCAATTTCAGGAACGGACCGGCCTCCAATTCCGCATCCTCTAAACAAGAGGGTAATGCTTCACAAACCAAACCAGCCTGGAAACCGATTCAAGGCTGGAACAAGGGTAAGCAGGCCAAGAAGCCTGCTGCTGCTAACAAAACAGCATGAAGGAGTAGCCACCGATCCGGGACCGGATCTAGTAGGGGGCAGACTCTCTCTCTTTGCTCAGGCTTGGGCAAGAGATGTTCAGGATCCCTGGGCACTCGAAATAGTCTCTCAGGGTTATCTTCTGGAATTCAAGGAACTACCCCCAAGGGGAAGGTTCCACATGTCTCTCTTATCATCAAACCAAATAAAGAGACAGGCATTCTTACATTGTGTAGAAGACCTGTTAAAAATGGGAGTGATACATCCAGTTCCAACGGCGGAACAGGGAATGGGATTTTACTCAAATCTGTTTGTAGTTCCCAAAAAAGAGGGAACTTTCAGACCAATTCTGGATTTAAAGATCCTAAACAAATTTCTCAGAGTTCCATCATTCAAAATGGAAACCATTCGAACGATTCTACCTACAATCCAGGAAGGTCAATTTATGACTACCGTGGATCTAAAGGATGCGTATCTACATATTCCTATCCACAAGGATCATCATCAGTTCCTAAGGTTCGCCTTTCTGGACAAACATTACCAGTTTGTGGCCCTCCCATTCGGGTTAGCCACTGCTCCAAGGATTTTCACAAAGGTACTCGGGTCCCTTCTAGCGGTTCTAAGACCAAGGGGCATTGCAGTAGTACCTTACTTGGACGACATTCTGATACAAGCGTCGTCTCTCTCTCAAAGGCAAAGGCTCACACAGACATCGTTCTGGCCTTTCTCAGATCTCACGGATGGAAGGTGAACATAGAAAAAAGTTCCCTGTCTCCGTCGACAAGAGTTCCTTTCTTGGGAACAATAATAGATTCTTTAGAAATGAGGATTTTCCTGACAGAAGTCAGAAAGTCAAAACTTCTAAACGCTTGTCAAGTTCTTCATTCTATTCCACGTCCTTCCGTAGCTCAGTGCATGGAAGTAGTAGGGTTGATGGTTGCAGCAATGGACATAGTTCCTTTTGCGCGAATTCATCTAAGACCATTACAACTGTGCATGCTGAAACAGTGGAATGGGGACTATACAGACTTGTCTCCAGTGATTCAAGTAGATCAGAAGACCAGAGACTCACTCCGTTGGTGGCTAACCCTGGACCACCTGTCCCAGGGAATGAGCTTCCGCAGACCAGAGTGGGTCATCGTCACGACCGACGCCAGTCTAGCAGGCTGGGGCCCGGTCTGGGAATCCCTGAAAGCTCAGGGACTATGGTCTCGGGAAGAGTCTCTTCTCCCGATAAACATTCTGGAACTGAGAGCGATATTCAATGCTCTCAGGGCTTGGCCTCAACTAGCAAAGAAAAAGGGGGGAGAGTCCCAACTAGTCCTTAGAAAGTTGCCTGTTACACTGTGAAACCCGGAAAAAACAGAAACAAACTTCCTTGCAAAACCCTCTGGAGTATATCAAGATATCTATAAAGTCTCTGCCTTCATTTAATATATTTATGTCCAATTGACACTTGTAAATTTCTCATCCAATATCCTTCTGTTAAAGTCTAATAACAGACTAATAACCCCAGCGTGTTACCTTATAAACAGTCAATCTAGGAGTAGACAGAATCCTGTTTAATAGCTAAGTAAATAGATATACCAGCCCAGCAATTGTTAAAGCAAATTTCATAAGTGAACAGCCTCTTAGGTAAAAGTGACACTTGATGTATGTTCATTCACAATATTTCCCAAATGCACATATTGTAATGAAATCGATTAATGAACACACAAACAGCTTATCTCACCAGCTCAGTTAGCGTACTCTCCCAGGCTCCAGCCTGTCCACTATCGCGGAATGAGCGCTCCACAGGCAGATTTTCCTCCAGCTGTAATTACAATCCCGGTTACCATATGAGTATCCAATCGGGGCGATCCAGTGACGTGTTCAATGTGTCACTCACTCTGTTAAACCAATGGTTGTACGGGCAGTGGGTTGTTCAGTACGTCACTCCTCCTTTGTAACCAATGGCTGTTCAACAAAATGCTGTGCTCAGAATGCCATTTGCTGATTAGAAAAAAGCGTGCAGATCGGTAAAAGTAACAACACAGGATTCCGACTCCTAAAACACTCCGTTTTCTATCTGTTTGCGCTTATCACGAACGTGAAACCATAAGGTTATATAGTAGTTATAACTACTGGTCATAAATTTGCTGAATTGAACTTTTATACTATTCTGAACCTTTATTCCAGCTTAGGATGATCAATCTGAGCTGGAGAAACGAGGGCCAATTTATAATTTGGTATTTACAGTTTGATATTTGAATTTTTTTTAAAAATCAAAAACTGGAGTTTGAATTCCAAATTCTAAAAGCCTTTATATGTATCCGTTAATCCATCATAGTTTATGCTCTTTAGTCATAGGCTAATTTATAGCAACTGATGATGTTAACAATTAGCCAGCCGTTGTGTAATACTAATGTAGGCCATGGAACCCCTTTCTTTTGTAAATGTATTCGTTAATCCATCCCTGTTTATGCTCTCTAGTCATAGGCTTATTTATAACCATTGAAGTCTCTAATGATTAGCCATGAGCTATGTAATACTAATGTAAATCCGGGGGTTACCTCCTTTTGTAAATGGAAGTAAGTAGTAAAGCAAGCTTAAACATTGTGAACTTCTCCAGTCATAGGCTCAAGTGTAATAATAAGTATTGAAGATAACCTCACTATAGAAATTAAGTAAACTCCTTAAATTAAACATTAGGGACCCCCTTTTTTTGATTAAAATGCAGTAAATTTAGCCTATCCACTTTATTGATGATTCCTCTAGTCATAGACTCATGTACAAATATTAAAGTTAAACTCAATTTTTGTGACTATCATGTTTAGCACTTGTCATAGGCTCGTGAAGATCATATGTCATCATGAATATATTATGTGATGTTAGATTGGTTTGATATATTTTTATCCAACGTATAGTATGTATTTTGTACTGTCATATACATGTCTCTTCAATTGGTGGATTCCATTAGATTGTTGTTTGTTTGTTTTTTGATTTTCACACATCAACCTTATGGAAACCATTTAACATATATAAGGCATAATTCATTGTGAAAATACAATTGTTATGAAAAGTTTTGTTATAAGAATCATTTCCTTCCCCAATTTGGTCATTTAATGTTATTATAAGGTTAGTTTGACAATATTACCTCTATAAATAAGCATACTCTGTTCTAATCATTTGTAATGATATACCTTTAAATTACAATTAAATGACCAACCAATTAGATTTGAGCACTGGGGATTTAAGCCTGTGTGCCACTAACTATTTTATGGACTATGAGTACGGCTCTCCTAGCCGAAACGCGTTAGTCTGTTTTCTTTGGGGAATTGCCCCACAATCTCTTTTTGTAAAAATATTTTAATGGAATACCAATAAAGTGCAATTTTATTTTTACATTTTGGTGCCTGGCATGCTCTTTCTCTTTTTTGGTTCTCAACTAGCAAAGGCCAGATTTATAAGATTACAATCAGACAACATGACGACTGTTGCTTATATCAATCATCAGGTGGGAACAAGGAGTTCCCTGGCGATGAGAGAAGTGACCAAAATAATAAAATGGGCGGTGGATCACTCCTGCCACCTATCTGCGATCCACATCCCAGGAGTGGAAAACTGGGAGGCGGATTATCTGAGTCGTTAGACATTCCATCCGGGGGAGTGGGAACTTCTCCCGGAGATCTTTGCCCAATTAACTCAATTATGGGGCATTCCAGACATGGATCTGATGGCGTCTCGTCAGAACTTCAAGGTTCCTTGCTACGGGTCCAGATCCAGGGATCCCAAGGCGACTCTAGTGGATGCACTAGTAGCGCCTTGGACCTTCAACCTAGCCTATGTGTTTCCACCGTTTCCTCTCATTCCCAGGCTGGTAGCCAGGATCAAGCAGGAGAGGGCCTCGGTGATCTTGATAGCTCCTGCGTGGCCATGCAGGACTTGGTATGCAGACCTGGTGAATATGTCATCGGTTCCACCATGGAAGCTACCTTTGAGACAGGATCTTCTTGTACAGGGTCCATTCGAACATCCAAATCTGGTCTCCCTCCAGCTGACGGCTTGGAAATTGAACGCTTGATTCTATCAAAGCGTGGGTTTTCAGATTCTGTGATAGATACTCTGGTTCAAGCCAGAAAACCGGTAACTAGAAAAATTTACCATAAAATATGGAAAAGATATATCTGCTGGTGTGAATCCAAGGGATTCTTATGGAATAAGATCAAAATTCCTAAGATCCTTTCCTTTCTACAAGAAGGTTTGGATAAAGGATTATCAGCGAGTTCTCTAAAGGGACAGATTTCTGCTTTATCTGTCTTGTTACACAAACGACTGGCAGCTGTGCCAGATGTTCAAGCATTTGTTCAGGCTCTGGTTAGGATCAAGCCTGTTTACAGACCTTTGACTCCTCCCTGGAGTTTAAATCTAGTTATTTCAGTTCTCCAAGGGGTTCCGTTTGAACCTTTACATTCCATAGATATTAAGTTGTTATCTTGGAAAGTTTTGTTTTTGGCTGCTATTTCTTCTGCTAGAAGAGTTTCTGAGTTATCTGCTTTGCAGTGTTCTCCGCCCTATCTGGTGTTCCATTCAGATAAGGTTGTTTTGCGTACTAAGCCTGGTTTTCTTCCAAAGGTTGTTTCCAACAAAAATATTAACCAGGAGATAGTTGTACCTTCTTTGTGTCCGAATCCAGTTTCAAAGAAGGAACGTTTGTTACACAATTTAGATGTAGTCCGTGCTCTAAAATTCTATTTAGAAGCTACAAAAGAGTTCAGACAAACATCTTCTCTGTTTGTCGTCTATTCTGGTAAGAGGAGAGGTCAAAAAGCGACTTCTACCTCTCTTTCCTTTTGGCTTAAAAGCATCATCCGATTGGCTTACGAGACTGCCGGACGGCAGCCTCCTGAAAGAATCACAGCTCACTCTACTAGGGCTGTGGCTTCCACATGGGCCTTCAAGAACGAGGCTTCTGTTGATCAGATATGTAAGGCAGCAACTTGGTCTTCACTGCACACTTTTGCCAAATTTTACAAATTTGATACTTTTGCTTCTTCGGAGGCTATTTTTGGGAGAAAGGTTTTGCAAGCCGTGGTGCCTTCTGTTTAGGTAACCTGATTTGCTCCCTCCCTTCATCCGTGTCCTAAAGCTTTGGTATTGGTTCCCACAAGTAAGGATGACGCCGTGGACCGGACACACCAATGTTGGAGAAAACAGAATTTATGCTTACCTGATAAATTACTTTCTCCAATGGTGTGTCCGGTCCACGGCCCGCCCTGGTTTTTTTAATCAGGTTTGATGAATTATTTTCTCCTGTTAAGTGTGGTCAGTCCACGGGTCATCATTACTTCTGGGATATTATCTCCTCCCCCACAGGAAGTGCAAGAGGATTCACCCAGCAGAGCTGCTACATAGCTCCTCCCCTCTACGTCACCCCCAGTCATTCTCTTGCACCCAACGAATAGATAGGATGTGTGAGAGGACTGTGGTGATTTTAATTAGTTTATTACCTTCAATCAAAAGTTTGTTATTTTATAATAGCACCGGAGTGTGTTATTCATTCTCTGGTAGAATTTGAAGAAGAATCTACCTGAGTTTTTTCTATGATTTTAGCCGGAGTAGTTAAGATCATATTGCTGTTTCTCGGCCATCTGAGGAGAGGTAAACTTCAGATCAGGGGACAGCGGGCAGATTAATCTGCAAAGAGGTATGTAGCAGTTTATTATTTTCTGACATGGAATTGATGAGAAAATCCTGCCATACCGTTATAATGTAAACTCAGCCTTAAATGCAGTAGATGTAGCTGGTATCAGGCTGTCATGTATGTATATTTTACACTTCAGTATTCTGGGGAATGGTACTTCACTGGATTTATACTGTATGCATAGACTTAACCTATTTTGCAGGGACTTGCAATAGGTTTTAAATAACAATTAATTTCTCCAACATAGGTGTGTCCGGTCCACGGCGTCATCCTTACTTGTGGGATATTCTCTTCCCCAACAGGAAATGGCAAAGAGCCCAGCAAAGCTGGTCACATGATCCCTCCTAGGCTCCGCCTAACCCAGTCATTCTCTTTGCCGTTGTACAGGCAACATCTCCACGGAGATGGCTTAGAGTTTTTTAGTGTTTAACTGTAGTTTTTATTATTCAATCAAGAGTTTGTTATTTTAAAATAGTGCTGGTATGTACTATTTACTCTGAAACATAAAAGAGATGAAGATTTCTGTTTGTATGAGGAAAATGATTTTAGCAACCGTTACTAAAATCCATGGCTGTTCCACACAGGACTGTTGAGAGGAATTAACTTCAGTTGGGGGAACAGTGAGCAGTCTCTTGCTGCTTGAGGTATGACACATTCTAACAAGACGATGTAATGCTGGAAGCTGTCATTTTCCCTATGGGATCCGGTAAGCCATGTTTATTAAGATAGTAAATAAGGGCTTCACAAGGGCTTATTAAGACTGTAGACTTTTTCTGGGCTAAATCGATTCATATATTACACATATTTAGCCTTGAGGAATCATTTAATCTGGATATTTTGGTAAAATTATATCGGCAGGCACTGTTTTAGACACCTTATTCTTTAGGGGCTTTCCCTAATCATAGGCAGAGTCTCATTTTCGCGCCGGTATTGCGCACTTGTTTTTGAGAGGCATGACATGCAGTCGCATGTGTGAGGATCTCTGATACATAGAAAAGACTTTCTGAAGGCGTCATTTGGTATCGTATTCCCCTTTGGGCTTGGTTGGGTCTCAGCAAAGCAGATACCAGGGACTGTAAAGGGGTTAAAGTTAAAAACGGCTTATTTTAAGGGTTAAAGCTTCCAAATTTGGTGTGCAATACTTTTAAGGCTTTAAGACACTGTGGTGAAATTTTGGTGAATTTTGAACAATTCCTTCATATTTTTTCGCAATTGCAGTAATAAAGTGTGTTCAGTTTAAAATTTAAAGTGACAGTAACGGTTTTATTTTAAAACGTTTTTTGTACTTTGTTATCAAGTTTATGCCTGTTTAACATGTCTGAACTACCAGATAGACTGTGTTCTGAATGTGGGGAAGCCAGGGTTCCTTCTCATTTAAATAAATGTGATTTATGTGACAATGAAAATGATGCCCAAGATGATTCCTCAAGTGAGGGGAGTAAGCATGGTACTGCATCATTCCCTCCTTCGTCTACACGAGTCTTGCCCACTCAGGAGGCCCCTAGTACATCTAGCGCGCCAATACTCCTTACTATGCAACAATTAACGGCTGTAATGGATAATTCTATCAAAAACATTTTAGCCAAAATGCCCACTTATCAGCGTAAGCGCGACTGCTCTGTTTTAGATACTGAAGAGCATGACAACGCTGATGATAATGGTTCTGAAATGCCCCTACACCAGTCTGATGGGGCCAGGGAGGTTTTGTCTGAGGGAGAAATTTCAGATTCAGGGAAAATTTCTCAACAAGCTGAACCCGATGTGATTACATTTAAATTTAAGTTGGAACATCTCCGCGCTCTGCTTAAGGAGGTATTATCCACTCTGGATGATTGTGAGAATTTGATCATCCCAGAGAAACTATGTAAAATGGACAAGTTCCTAGAGGTCCCGGGGCTCCCAGAAGCTTTTCCTATACCCAAGCGGGTGGCGGACATTGTAAATAAAGAATGGGAAAGGCCCGGTATACCTTTCGTCCCTCCCCCCATATTTAAAAAATTGTTTCCTATGGTCGACCCCAGAAAGGACTTATGGCAGACAGTCCCCAAGGTCGAGGGAGCGGTTTCCACTTTAAACAAACGCACCACTATACCCATAGAAGATAGTTGTGCTTTCAAAGATCCTATGGATAAAAAATTAGAAGGTTTACTTAAAAAGATGTTTGTTCAGCAGGGTTACCTTCTACAACCAATTTCATGCATTGTCCCTGTCACTACAGCCGCGTGTTTCTGGTTCGATGAGCTAGTAAAGGCGGTTGATAGTGATTCTCCTCCTTATGAGGAGATTATGGACAGAATCCGTGCTCTCAAATTGGCTAATTCTTTCACCCTAGACGCCACTTTGCAATTGGCTAGGTTAGCGGCTAAGAATTCTGGGTTTGCTATTGTGGCGCGCAGAGCGCTTTGGTTGAAATCTTGGTCAGCTGATGCGTCTTCCAAGAACAAACTACTTAACATTCCTTTCAAGGGGAAAACGCTGTTTGGCC
This sequence comes from Bombina bombina, assembly GCF_027579735.1. NCBI lineage: Eukaryota > Metazoa > Chordata > Amphibia > Anura > Bombinatoridae > Bombina > Bombina bombina. The sequence continues at coordinate 1,431,296,749 of NC_069499.1, read as the reverse complement.
CTGACTTGAAAGAGATTATCTCTGATATCACTGGGGGTAAGGGCCACGCCCTTCCTCAGGATCGGTCTTTCAAGGCCAAAAATAAACCTAATTTTCGTCCCTTTCGTAGAAACGGACCAGCCCAAAGTGCTACGTCCGCTAAGCAAGAGGGTAATACTTCTCAAGCCAAGCCAGCTTGGAGACCAATGCAAGGCTGGAACAAGGGAAAGCAGGCCAAGAAACCTGCCACTGCTACCAAGACAGCATGAAATGTTGGCCCCCGATCCGGGACCGGATCTGGTGGGGGGCAGACTCTCTCTCTTCGCTCAGGCTTGGGCAAGAGATGTTCTGGATCCTTGGGCACTAGAAATAGTCTCCCAAGGTTATCTTCTGGAATTCAAGGGGCTTCCCCCAAGGGGGAGGTTCCACAGGTCTCAGTTGTCTTCAGACCACATAAAAAGACAGGCATTCTTACATTGTGTGGAAGACCTGTTAAAAATGGGAGTGATTCATCCTGTTCCATTAGGAGAACAAGGGATGGGGTTCTACTCCAATCTGTTCATAGTTCCCAAAAAAGAGGGAACGTTCAGACCAATCTTAGATCTCAAGATCTTAAACAAGTTTCTCAAGGTTCCATCGTTCAAAATGGAAACAATTCGAACAATTCTTCCTTCCATCCAGGAAGGTCAATTCATGACCACGGTGGATTTAAAGGATGCGTATCTACATATTCCTATCCACAAGGAACATCATCGGTTCCTAAGGTTCGCATTCCTGGACAAGCATTACCAGTTCGTGGTGCTTCCTTTCGGATTAGCCACTGCTCCAAGGATTTTCACAAAGGTACTAGGGTCCCTTCTAGCGGTGCTAAGACCAAGGGGCATTGCAGTAGTACCTTACTTGGACGACATTCTGATTCAAGCGTCGTCCCTTCCTCAAGCAAAGGCTCACACGGACATAGTCCTGGCCTTTCTCAGATCTCACGGATGGAAAGTGAACGTGGAAAAGAGTTCTCTATCTCCGTCGACAAGAGTTCCCTTCTTGGGAACAATAATAGACTCCTTAGAAATGAGGATTTTTCTGACAGAGGCCAGAAAAACAAAACTTCTAAACTCTTGTCGGATACTTCATTCCGTTCCTCTTCCTTCCATAGCGCAGTGCATGGAAGTGATAGGTTTGATGGTAGCGGCAATGGACATAGTTCCTTTTGCGCGCATTCATCTAAGACCATTACAACTGTGTATGCTCAGTCAGTGGAATGGGGACTATACAGACTTGTCTCCGAAGATACAAGTAAATCAGAGGACCAGAGACTCACTCCGTTGGTGGCTGTCCCTGGACAACCTGTCACAAGGGATGACCTTCCGCAGACCAGAGTGGGTCATTGTCACGACCGACGCCAGTCTGATGGGCTGGGGCGCGGTCTGGGGATCCCTGAAAGCTCAGGGTCTTTGGTCTCGGGAAGAATCTCTTCTACCGATAAATATTCTGGAACTGAGAGCGATATTCAATGCTCTCAAGGCTTGGCCTCAGCTAGCGAGGGCCAAGTTCATACGGTTTCAATCAGACAACATGACGACTGTTGCGTACATCAACCATCAGGGGGGAACAAGGAGTTCCCTGGCGATGGAAGAAGTGACCAAAATCATTCAATGGGCGGAGACTCGCTCCTGCCACCTGTCTGCAATCCACATCCCAGGAGTGGAAAATTGGGAAGCGGATTTTCTGAGTCGTCAGACATTGCATCCGGGGGAGTGGGAACTCCATCCGGAAATCTTTGCCCAAATCACTCAACTGTGGGGCATTCCAGACATGGATCTGATGGCCTCTCGTCAGAACTTCAAGGTTCCTTGCTACGGGTCCAGATCCAGGGATCCCAAGGCGACTCTAGTAGATGCACTAGTAGCACCTTGGACCTTCAAACTAGCTTATGTATTCCCGCCGTTTCCTCTCATCCCCAGGCTGGTAGCCAGGATCAATCAGGAGAGGGCGTCGGTGATCTTGATAGCTCCTGCGTGGCCACGCAGGACTTGGTATGCAGATCTGGTGAATATGTCATCGGCTCCACCATGGAAGCTGCCTTTGAGACGAGACCTTCTTGTTCAAGGTCCATTCGAACATCCGAATCTGGTCTCACTCCAGCTGACTGCTTGGAGATTGAACGCTTGATCTTATCAAAGCGAGGGTTCTCAGATTCTGTTGTTGATACTCTTGTTCAGGCCAGAAAGCCTGTAACTAGAAAAATTTACCACAAAATTTGGAAAAAATATATCTGTTGGTGTGAATCTAAAGGATTCCCTTGGGACAAGGTTAAGATTCCTAAGATTCTATCCTTCCTTCAAGAAGGATTGGAAAAAGGATTATCTGCAAGTTCCTTGAAGGGACAGATTTCTGCCTTGTCTGTGTTACTTCACAAAAAGCTGGCAGCTGTGCCAGATGTTCAAGCCTTTGTTCAGGCTCTGGTTAGAATCAAGCCTGTTTACAAACCTTTGACTCCTCCTTGGAGTCTCAACTTAGTTCTTTCAGTTCTTCAGGGGGTTCCGTTTGAACCCTTACATTCCGTTGATATTAAGTTATTATCTTGGAAAGTTTTGTTTTTGGTTGCAATTTCTTCTGCTAGAAGATTTTCAGAATTATCTGCTCTGCAGTGTTCTCCTCCTTATCTGGTGTTCCATGCAGATAAGGTGGTTTTACGTACTAAACCTGGTTTTCTTCCAAAAGTTGTTTCTAACAAAAACATTAACCAGGAGATAGTCGTGCCTTCTCTGTGTCAGAAACCAGTTTCGAAGAAGGAACGTTTGTTGCACAATTTGGATGTTGTTCGCGCTCTAAAATTCTATTTAGATGCTACAAAGGATTTTAGACAAACATCTTCCTTGTTTGTTGTTTATTCTGGTAAAAGGAGAGGTCAAAAAGCAACTTCTACCTCTCTCTCTTTTTGGATTAAAAGCATCATCAGATTGGCTTACGAGACTGCCGGACGGCAGCCTCCTGAAAGAATCACAGCTCATTCCACTAGGGCTGTGGCTTCCACATGGGCCTTCAAGAACGAGGCTTCTGTTGATCAGATATGTAGGGCAGCGACTTGGTCTTCACTGCACACTTTTACCAAATTTTACAAGTTTGATACTTTTGCTTCTTCTGAGGCTATTTTTGGGAGAAAGGTTTTGCAAGCCGTGGTGCCTTCCATTTAGGTGACCTGATTTGCTCCCTCCCTTCATCCGTGTCCTAAAGCTTTGGTATTGGTTCCCACAAGTAAGGATGACGCCGTGGACCGGACACACCTATGTTGGAGAAAACAGAATTTATGTTTACCAGATAAATTACTTTCTCCAACGGTGTGTCCGGTCCACGGCCCGCCCTGGTTTTTTAATCAGGTCTGATAATTTATTTTCTTTAACTACAGTCACCACGGTATCATATGGTTTCTCCTATGCAAATATTCCTCCTTAACGTCGGTCGAATGACTGGGGTAGGCGGAGCCTAGGAGGGATCATGTGACCAGCTTTGCTGGGCTCTTTGCCATTTCCTGTTGGGGAAGAGAATATCCCACAAGTAAGGATGACGCCGTGGACCGGACACACCGTTGGAGAAAGTAATTTATCAGGTAAACATAAATTCTGTTTTATTGAGGTTAAACGTTTTTTTGCTGGCATGTAAAATCGTTTATTTCTCTGAGGTACTGGGTGAAAAAAAAATGTTTTGGGCACTATTTTTTCCACTTGGCAATAGTTTTGTTTAAATTAAAGCAGTTTACTGATCTCTCTCACTGTTATGTGTGAGGGGGAGGGGCCATTTTTGGCGCTTTTACTACGCATCAAAAAACTCAGTCAGAAGTTCATTTTCTTCCTGCATGATCCGGTTCATCTCTACAGAACTCAGGGATCTCCAAAGCTTGTTTTGAGGGAGGTAATCAGTCACAGCAGAGCTGTGAAGATTGTAGTTGACTGTGATAAAAAACGTTTATTTGTGTATTTTTTCTGCTGTCAGGGTTAGTTATCCTTTGCTAATGGGAACAATCCTTTGCTAAAATTGTATATTTCTTACAAAGATTTGATGCTATAACTTATTTATTTTCAACTGTCATAATTTTTTCTGTGCTTCTTATAGGCACAGTTCGTTTTCATATTATTGTAAATTACTTGAAAAGCATTTCCAAGTTGCTAGTTTATTGCTAGTGTGTTAAACATGTCTGATTCAGAGGAAGATACATGTGCTATATGTGCTAATGCCAAAGTGGAGCCCAATAGAAATTTATGTACTAATTGTATTGATGTTACTTTAAATAAAAGTCAATCTGTACAAACTGAACATATTTCACCTAACAACGAGGGGAGAGTTATGCCGACTAACTCGCCTCACGTGTCAGTACCTGCATCTCTCGCTCGGGAGGTGCGTGATATTGTAGCGCCAAGTACATCTGGGCGGCCATTTCAAATCACATTACAGGATATGGCTACTGTTATGACTGAAGTTTTGGCTAAATTACCAGAACTTAGAGGCAAGCGTGATCACTCTGGGGTGAGAACAGAGTGCGCTGATAATAACTGCGTCACAGGTGGCAGAACATGAGGACGGAGAACTTCATTCTGTGGGTGACGGTTCTGATCCAAACAGACTGGATTCAGATATTTCAAATTTTAAATTTAAGCTGGAAAACCTCCGTGTATTACTAGGGGAGGTGTTAGCGGCTCTGAATGATTGTAACACAGTTGCAATACCAGAGAAAATGTGTAGGTTGGATAAATATTTTGCGGTACCGGCGAGTACTGATGTTTTTCCTATACCTAAGAGACTTACTGAAATTGTTACTAAGGAGTGGGATAGGCCCGGCGTGCCGTTCTCACCTCCTCCGATATTTAGAAAAATGTTTCCAATAGACGCCACCACACGGGACTTATGGCAAACGGTCCCTAAGGTGGAGGGAGCAGTTTCTACTTTAGCTAAGCGTACCACTATCCCGGTGGAGGATAGCTGTGCTTTTTCAGATCCAATGGATAAGAAATTAGAGGGTTACCTTAAGAAAATGTTTGTTCAACAAGGTTTTATATTGCAACCTCTTGCATGTATTGCGCCTGTCACGGCTGCAGCAGCATTTTGGTTTGAGTCTCTGGAAGAGACACTTCAATCATCTACACTAGATGAGATTACACACAAACTTAAAGCCCTTAAGTTAGCTAACTCATTTATTTCAGATGCCGTAGTACATTTAACTAAACTTACGGCTAAGAATTCCGGATTTGCCATTCAGGCACGCAGAGCACTGTGGCTAAAATCCTGGTCAGCTGATGTTACTTCTAAATCTAAATTGCTTAATATACCTTTCAAAGGGCAGACCTTATTCGGGCCCGGGTTGAAAGAGATTATCGCTGACATTACAGGAGGTAAAGGCCATGCCCTGCCTCAGGACAAAGCCAAACCTAGGGCTAGACAGTCTAATTTTCGTTCCTTTCGTAATTTCAAAGCAGGAACAGCATCAACTTCCTCTGCACCAAAACAGGAAGGAGCTGTTGCTCGCTACAGACAAGGCTGGAAACCTAACCAGTCCTGGAACAAGGGCAAGCAGGCCAGGAAACCTGCTGCTGCCCCTAAGACAGCATGAATCGAGGGCCCCCGATCCGGGACCGGATCTAGTAGGGGGCAGACTTTCTCTCTTCGCCCAGGCTTGGGCAAGAGATGTTCAGGATCCCTGGGCGTTAGAGATCATATCTCAGGGATACCTTCTGGACTTCAAATCCTCTCCCCCAAGAGGGAGATTTCATCTGTCAAGGTTGTCAACAAACCAAATAAAGAAAGAAGCGTTCCTACGCTGCGTACAAGATCTTTTATTAATGGGAGTGATCCATCCAGTTCCGCGGTCGGAACAAGGACAAGGGTTTTACTCAAATCTGTTTGTAGTTCCCAAAAAAGAGGGAACTTTCAGGCCAATCTTGGATTTAAAGATCCTAAACAAATTCCTAAGAGTTCCATCGTTCAAGATGGAAACTATTCGAACAATTTTGCCCATGATCCAAGAGGGTCAGTACATGACCACAGTGGATTTAAAGGATGCTTACCTTCACATACCGATTCACAGAAGTCATTACCGGTATCTAAGGTTTGCCTTTCTAGACAGGCATTACCAGTTTGTAGCTCTTCCATTCGGATTGGCTACGGCTCCAAGAATCTTCACAAAGGTTCTGGGTACTCTTCTGGCGGTACTAAGACCGCGAGGAATTTCGGTAGCTCCGTACCTAGACGACATTCTGATACAAGCTTCAAGCTTTCAAACTGCCAAGTCTCATACAGAGTTAGTACTGGCATTTCTAAGGTCGCATGGATGGAAGGTGAACGAAAAGAAGAGTTCTCTCTTTCCACTCACAAGAGTTCCCTTCTTAGGGACTCTGATAGATTCTGTAGAAATGAAGATTTACCTGACAGAAGACAGGTTAACAAAGCTTCAAAATGCATGCCGTGTCCTTCATTCCATTCAACACCCGTCAGTAGCTCAATGCATGGAGGTGATCGGCTTAATGGTAGCGGCAATGGACATAGTACCTTTTGCACGCCTACATCTCAGACCGCTGCAATTGTGCATGCTAAGTCAGTGGAATGGGGATTACTCAGATTTGTCCCCCACTCTGAATATGAATCAAGAGACCAGAAATTCTCTTCTATGGTGGCTTTATCGGCCACACCTGTCCAGGGGGATGCCATTCAGCAGGCCAGACTGGACAATTGTAACAACAGACGCCAGCCTACTAGGTTGGGGCGCTGTCTGGAATTCTCTGAAGGCTCAGGGACTATGGAATCAGGAGGAGAGTCTCCTTCCAATAAACATTCTGGAATTGAGAGCAGTTCTCAATGCCCTTCTGGCTTGGCCCCAGTTAACAACTCGGGGGTTCATCAGGTTTCAGTCGGACAACATCACGACTGTAGCTTACATCAACCATCAGGGAGGGACAAGAAGCTCCCTAGCAATGATGGAAGTATCAAAGATAGTTTGCTGGGCAGAGTCTCACTCTTGCCACCTGTCTGCAATCCACATCCCGGGAGTGGAGAACTGGGAGGCGGATTTCTTAAGTCGTCAGACTTTTCATCCGGGGGAGTGGGAACTTCATCCGGAGGTCTTTGCCCAGATACTTCGACGTTGGGGCAAACCAGAGATAGATCTCATGGCGTCTCGTCAGAACGCCAAGCTTCCTCGCTACGGGTCCAGATCCAGGGATCCGGGAGCGGTTCTGATAGATGCTTTGACAGCACCTTGGACCTTCGGGATGGCTTATGTGTTTCCACCCTTCCCGATGCTTCCTCGATTGATTGCCAGAATCAAACAGGAGAGAGCATCAGTGATTCTAATAGCACCTGCATGGCCACGCAGGACTTGGTATGCAGATCTAGTGGACATGTCATCCTGTCCGCCTTGGTCTCTACCTCTGAAACAGGACCTTCTGATCCAGGGTCCATTCAAACATCAAAATCTAACTTCTCTGAAGCTGACTGCTTGGAAATTGAACGCTTGATTTTATCAAAACGTGGTTTTTCTGAGCCAGTTATTGATACCTTAATACAGGCTAGGAAGCCTGTTACCAGAAGGATTTACCATAAAATATGGCGTAAATACTTATATTGGTGCGAATCCAAGAGTTACTCATGGAGTAAGGTTAGGATTCCAAGGATATTGTCTTTTCTACAAGAAGGTTTAGAAAAGGGGTTATCCGCTAGTTCTTTAAAGGGACAGATTTCAGCTCTGTCCATTCTTTTACACAAATGTCTGTCAGAAGTTCCGGACGTTAAAGCTTTTTGTCAGGCTTTAGCTAGGATCAAGCCTGTGTTTAAAACTGTTGCTCCGCCATGGAGTTTGAACTTAGTTCTTAATGTTTTACAGGGTGTTCCGTTTGAACCCCTTCATTCCATTGATATCAAGTTGTTATCTTGGAAAGTTCTGTTTTTAATGGCTATTTCCTCGGCTCGAAGAGTTTCTGAGTTATCTGCCTTACATTGTGATTCTCCTTATCTGATTTTTCATTCAGACAAGGTAGTTCTGCGTACTAAACCTGGGTTCCTACCTAAGGTGGTCACTAACAGGAATATCAATCAAGAGATTGTTGTTCCATCTTTGTGTCCTAATCCTTCCTCGAAGAAGGAACGTCTGCTACACAATCTAGATGTAGTCCGTGCCCTGAAATTTTATCTACAGGCAACTAAGGATTTTCGTCAAACGTCTTCCCTGTTTGTCGTTTATTCTGGTCAGAGGAGAGGTCGAAAAGCTTCGGCTACCTCTCTTTCTTTTTGGCTTCGTAGCATAATACGATTAGCCTATGAGACTGCTGGACAGCAGCCTCCTGAAAGAATTACAGCTCATTCTACTAGAGCTGTGGCTTCCACTTGGGCCTTTAAGAATGAGGCTTCTGTTGAACAGATTTGCAAGGCTGCAACTTGGTCTTCTCTTCATACTTTTTCCAAATTTTACAAATTTGACACTTTTGCTTCTTCGGAGGCTGTTTTTGGGAGAAAGGTTCTTCAGGCAGTGGTTCCCTCCGTATAAAGAGCCTGCCTGTCCCTCCCGTCATCCGTGTACTTTTGCTTTGGTATTGGTATCCCAGAAGTAATGATGACCCGTGGACTGACCACACTTAACAGGAGAAAACAAAATTTATGCTTACCTGATAAATTCATTTCTCCTGTAGTGTGGTCAGTCCACGGCCCGCCCTGTTTTTTATGGCAGGCTAAAAAATTTTTTGGATTATACTCCAGTCACCACTACACCCTTGGGCTTCTCCTTTCTCGTTGGTCCTTTGGTCGAATGACTGGAGGTGACGTAGAGGGGAGGAGCTATGTAGCAGCTCTGCTGGGTGAATCCTCTTGCACTTCCTGTGGGGGAGGAGATAATATCCCAGAAGTAATGATGACCCGTGGACTGACCACACTACAGGAGAAATGAATTTATCAGGTAAGCATAAATTTTGTTTTCTCTAACTACAGTCACCACGGCACCCTATAGTTTCTCCTGTTTTTTTCCTCCTGTCCATCAGTCGAATGACTGGGGTGGGCGGAGCCTAGGAGGGACTATATGGACAGCTTTTGCTGGGACTCTTTGCCATTTCCTGTTGGGGAAGAGATATTTCCCACAAGTAAGGATGACGCCGTGGACCGGACACACCGTTGGAGAAAGTAATTTATCAGGTAAGCATAAATTCTGTTTTTATCTTGATCTGTCACAACACAATCTAATAGCTATGTTAAAAAATCACGTTTATGATTCATATAGGGCATGCAATAGTAATTCATATCCATTATCAAAATATGCAAGTTATTATAGTTATATAGTTATTCTTTCTGAGGCAACAGCTCCTACTGAGCAGTTGCAAGAATTACTAGTATATACATATATGCATTTGTGATTGGCTGATTATTATCAGATGAAGGAAAATTGAACTAACTGAAATTAGTCAGAAAATAAAATCTGCTACTATAAGGTCCATTTATCAATCGCCTGAAACAAAAGTTAAGAAGCAGCTGTCTTAAAACCACTGCTTCTTAACCTGTACCCCACTTTTTAGGTGGCGGATTGAAATCATCCGATCCAATCGGGATGATTGACAGCCCCTGCTAGCAGCCGATTTGTCGCCAGTGAGCAGGGGGCTACATCGTATGAGCATTTCTGCAGCGATGTCCAGCGGACATGATTCTCTACAGCGAATCATTTCCGCTAGACATTTGATAATGTTTTTATGTGTGTTTTTGCATTGTCTTTCTTTATGCATTTGTTGATTATGCAGTTCTACCATATTGTCATATATTTATGTGATAAGAAAGATCTGAAAAATGCCTACTATTGATTGTGTAAGTGATACTACTAGTATGGGGACACTGATAACAGAAGTAAGTGATTATTCAGACTGTAGTTCTGCTGATACGACCAATTTAAACTAATAATAATTAGTGTAGGACCCTAATTGTCTGATGGCAAAACTAGTAGATTATAATGAGCTGTGCTTTGTTGCTAGTCTATAGAAATGATCCAATTGATATTTCCTCTTAACAGAGCCAGCCTTTTGAGATCCAAAACAGTCAAGATGAACCTGCTGCACCAAAGAGAAGAAAATTCAGTGAACCAAAAGAACGGTTTTAGTCCTTCAGTTCACCTATATTTTTACAATGAATGTTACATTTCTTTAATTCGAGCAGCACTTATACTATTTTATCAAGATCATCCACTGTTTTCGGCATTGTTTTTAGTCATTAATATGTAGTTGGTATTCATTATTCATTTACGTGTCCTATTATTTAAAATGTTTTATCTGCAGACATACATGTTATTTCAAATTACAAAGTGTTGTCCTGGATAAACCAACTGTGCCATTTAGCACTGTTGTAGTACTCTCTGTAATGGGGCTTATTACATGGATAATACTATATAACTTTTATGACTATAGTTTTAAGATGTTGTTCTTGACTTAAAAGGACATAAAACCCCATTCTTTTTTTTATGATTCAGATAGAGCATTCAATTTTAAAAAACTTTTTCTATTATCACATTGTCTTTGTTCTCTTGGTATCTTTAGTTGAAAAGCAGGGCTTTAAACTCAGTAGCAAGCATGTGCGTGGAGCACTATATGACAGCAGTGTTGCAATAATGTTATCTATTTACAAAAGCACTAGATGGCAGCACTAATTCCTGCCATTTAGTGTTCCAGACACCTATCTAGGTACCTCTTCAACAAAGAATACCATAGGAACAAAGCACATTTTATAATAGAAGTAAATTGGGGTTTTTTTAAAAAAAAAATTGTATGCTCTGCCTGAACCACAAAAGAACATTTTTGGGTTTCATATCCCTTTAATATCACTCTCCTAAATGTCTGATATGAAGTAAAGACATTATTTTTCCTGATTCCCCATATTACTTATTTCCTTTAATAAAAACTAGATGAACAAAAACAAATTGCACTCATTTTTTTAAAGAACCCCCCTACTAAATGGCTTATGTCTCATTGATTAAAACCTGCACATGTATGCAGTGTGAACCTTTCAGTGATATTATCTACATGCATAGTGCATGCACTATACGCATGCGCTATGTTTTATTGATTGACATGGAAACCAGAACCATGGGGCAAAGAAGGTTGAGTATCATTTCAAATGTTAAACCAGGAAAAAGAGGTAATTAAATCCTTTTCGATAAGATTTTGCTATGTCAGTAGACTTTATTATCAAAATAGTCATTACTAATCCATGTTTCAATTATGTTTTTCTATTTTTTTATTCTATTTTTGTAAAAGGCATTTCCTCTCATGCACATGAAGCAGGATGATTCATAACCATTAGGTTAATATCAAGCCACCACTTGGAGAAATGGGGGCCGATTTACCAACCTGTATTCTTTATTTTTGTATACAGGTATACTCCGCTCATACAGCGGGTTAGGGACCAGAGCCCCGCTGTAAAGTAAAAAAAAACCGCCTTAAAGTGAAACAAGGCAGTTTTAGCTTTCTTTTCAGTGTTTAAATTCTTAAAAACATGTTTGAACTAACATATATTAGAAGTGCAATAGTGCTACGTTTAGTTTAACACTAGCACAGCAAGTATTCAATTAGTATTCAATAAATACTGTACCTGTAAAATAGTGACAATTACTGTAGTAAAATTTGCCAGACTATAGCACTGAGACACAGATTGCACTGCAATGCAGTTAACAAAGTGAACTAAGCATAACAAAATGGTGCCAGTCACTTTTCTCGCAATCTCACAATGATTTACAGCACTGTTTCAAAATCCTTGGAGGTTGAACTTCAGCTCCACAAAGCGCTGTATTTGCGAATCGCTGTAAAGTGAAGCGCTGTAAAATGAGGTATACCTGTACATTCCTGACATTGGTCCAATTATACAATCATTGAACTACAGAATAGTGCAAAATTAGACTTTTAGTGAACTAGTATTGATATATTTTAAGCAAATATTGAAAATAAAATTAGTAACTGAGCCTCAGTCATTGTATTGAAGTCAATACAGAAAGTACCTGATGTATGCTGCACATGAAACATTGTTGAAACTGTTAACAGATGTCAATCTGAGTCAGAGTCCTCTAGGAAGTTCAACTCACAATCATAAACCTCATTAAGTCTTGACACCTCAAACTCTTCTGCTTGCTCCTCATCATTTTCAAGATGATCAAAAGGGATTGGAACCTCTGCAACCTCAGCAATTACTAAATTTGATATTTCATTTGTAGACCTTTTGTATGTAACATTTCTATTTCTTGGTCCTGCTGTTGCCCAATTCCTTACTGCATCACTTGGATCAAATTGATCTACTGGTGCAGAATGAAGGTTTACAATCATTAAATCTGACAATGTTGAAGTTATGAGGGAGGAGCGCCAGTCACTTTTGATCATCTTCATTTTGGAAAAGCCTCTTTCACATTCTGATGTGCTGACTGGCAAAGTTAGGATCAAGTCCATCAAACTCAGAAGATGGCCACATTTATCTCTGAATTCTCTGTTGAGTTCAGGCCAGGTGACCGTTTTCAGCTTCTTCTCCCAGTCATTCTTGTTATATAAACTAGTCTTAAGAACTGTCCATTCATTCACTATTTTCCTACAATTAACACCCTGTGCCTCTAGTACTGGTTGAAACTGACTGATCAGAGTTCCAATGTCTTCATTGCCAAAGTCTGGAAGAAAGAAAACAAGAAATTCCTTGCAAACACGTTTGATGCATATTTTTTTGTTCTACTAAAATTAAACTATACTAATTCGGACATATTAAACAAAATATATGTAATTCAATAACATCTTTTTGTTTAATATGTCCTAATAATATTTTACATTAGAGAAAATCTATAATTACATTTTAAATGTAGAAATACCTTCTGAGTTTTCTTTGTCAGGCCATGTTTTGAAGGATGTCACCGATGTTGCCTAAAGAACTCCTTCAATGTCTTCAAAGCGATCTTCAAAGCTGGACTGTATTGCTTCCAGAAACTTCTTTTTTGAACTCTTGAAGGCATCATTCTTTCCTTTCAACTCAACTCCTTCAAACCTAGCTGTGTCTTCTTCATCATACTGAATAGAATGAAGAAGTGACCCAGGTACAGACCTGGAACATATATGAACATAAGAACAAAACCGCTTATAGAACAAAACAACAAACAACAAAGTACATACCTCTCTTTCAGAGCGATCAGTATTTTTTTTTTTGTCACTTCCAAACTGTTGTGGACATCTGCAACACTTGCATTTCAGTTCTGAAGAGTGTTGGACAAGTTGCATAGCTGTAAAAGCACATCATACATGGAGCAAGCATACTGGACCATTGACATACTTGTAGCAGCTCTGTAAAAGCATCAGGCCTTTGCTTGTTGTTCTCCTCTCACACCTTTTGCATCAGGAGATTGGACCTTTAAATAAAGAGAAAGTATACATAATTGTCCTGCTTATCTCTCATTTTTTATTCTTTCTTTCTCTCTCTCTCTCTCTCTCTGGGATTTAGTTTCTCAATTTTGAGAGACAGAGAGAGGGAGGGAGAGCTAGAGAAAGAGGCAGAGAGAGTGAATGAGAGCAGCACAGGAGAGATACAAGGAATTAGAGGTAGGGGGAAAGGGACAGATAGGGAGGAAGAGGAGTGGGGAGGGTGAAATGGAGGGAGAGAAAGGGGGCTTGAGAGACATGGGGAGAAAGCAAGGGAAGGCTGGAGAGATAGAGATAGCAGAGGGAAGGGGCCAAGGTCTACATACCTGATCAAGATGTTGTATGATTGCTTTGTAACCTTTGAGGAAATGGTCAAGTGCACGCCAGAAGTGGCCTACCCATCGTGTCCCATCTGCTCGTGTAGGCAATAGTGTCCTCATTTTCAAAGAAGTATAGATGTTCTTAAGATTTGCACGGTTGAGTGCCGACTTGTGATAAAATAAATATAACCCTAGAAGTAGATCCTTTAACTTCTGATGACTCTCATTATTGGCTGCTGTGTCCCTGACACTGAGCTCCAAGCGGTGACTCATGCAGTGAATTGCAACAACATGCTTTCTCTGTCCTTTTAGCTTCTGCACAACTCCTCCATTTTTTCCCAGCATCACTGCTGCTCCATCAGTGCCTATTGCAACTAGTTTCTCTTTCCACGAATGGTCAAGGTGTTGTGTAACTGCTGCATTTACTGCCTGAGAAATTGTTTCAGCATCAGCCTTTTCAACTGACTGCAAAGCCACAAATCTTGTGTATACCTTGCCTTCTATTGCAAATCTAGCATAAATAATTTCTTCCTCCACCACTGCACTATCAACTGAACCATCACACAAGACTGCAAGAAACTTGGCAGCTGCATATTTTGTTTTTGTATGTTTTCTTTCTTCCTGTGCAATAAAGTGTACAAATGACCATGCTGATATGGCATTAAGATTTTGTCAAGTCTGTAGAAACAAAATAGAGATAAAAATTAGCATTTTGGACAGAAAGTAATATAAACTAAGAACACAGTTAGGGAAAATCCAAACACACTTTATACAATAAAAGCATACACTTACTTGCACAAATCTGGAAAGTCAGAGAAAGGCCTTGAATTAATGACAAGGAGATGATCGTTGCGAAACAGTAGTTTTAGTTTCTCTGTCTGTGCCTTTGTCATGGTAGCGATTGCCTGTCCAGCAGGTGTTTCAGTCTGCTTTAATTTCCGGTTTGACTCACACTGGACACTCCACAGATGCTCTGATGAAAGCTCATGTGATCGAATACCTTCAAGTTTCATTGTGCTGGTACCTTCCACAAATGCATTCCGTTTGTTTGAAAATGCCTGGCATACACTACATAGCATAACCTGTTTTGAGCTGTTGTACACAAGCCACTCTCTCTTTTCCCCCTTATCATTAATCATCCAGCTGTCTTTGAATTGTCTCTCTCTCTTTTCCTTTTCATATTGTCTGTCCCTTTCTTTCTTTTCTGCATCATCTACCTTCTTCTTCTTTGATGGTTCACTGACATTATTAAGATAGCGCCACATCATATAACCATCACTTTGAAATGGAACAGGAATTATCAGTAAGTCTGCAAAATATATGTAAACCTGAGCAGCAGTGTATGCTACCGGTATTCTGCTCCCAAAAAAATAGTGCGTATGCTGTGACATTGCTAAGGTAACTTCCAGAAGCATGGTCGGTATGTCAGAAAAATATAGAGTAATGCAAACCTGAACAGCACTTTCTTTCATTATTTCCGCTGGTATTGTAGTCCATACAAAATTGCGCATCAGCTGCAACATCGCTAACAAGGTGCCCCACAAAACATAAAGCGTCTGCCGTTAACAAGGATGTTTGCTGTGACATCAATGTGATCCGGAACACAAGCTTGTATCAATGCTCCCAAATAAAAGTGCGTATGCTCCCTAAAAATATAGTACGCCCTGATCTGATGTGACATCACTAACAACGGACAAGCTAGTATTAAGGCGCTGCGCTAGTATTAAGGCGCTGCTGTAAACAAAATAGTGCGGCTGCAGTATTATGCAAAAAAAAGCTAGGACATAATATTATGCCCCCCAAAAAATAGTGCAAAACTGCCAATGGTGGCATATTTACCGCCACAGCAACTCTCAATACCAGCGGTGCTTACGGACCCGGCCAGCTTGAAAAACGTGCACGATTCCACCATAGGAAACAATGGGGCCGTTTGAGCTGAAAAAAAACCTAACACCTGCAAAAAAGCAGCGTTCAGCTCCTAACGCAGCCCCATTGTTTCCTATGGGGAAACACTTCCTAAGTCTGTACCTAACACCCTAACATGAACCCTGAGTCTAAACACCCCTAACCTTACACTTATCAACCCCTAATCTGCCGCCCCCGCTATCGCTGACCCCTGCATTACACTTTTAACCCCTAATCTGCCGCTCCGTACACCGCCGCAACCTACATTATACCTATGTACCCCTAATCTGCTGCCCCTAACACCGCCGACCCCTATATTATATTTATTAAACCCTAATCTGCCGCCCCCAACGTCGCCACCACCTACCTACAATAATTAACCCCTAATCTGACGACCGGACTTCACCGCTACTATAATAAAGTTATAAACCCCTAATCCGCCTCACTCCCGCCTCAAAAACCCTATAATAAAAAGTATTAACCCCTAATCTGCCCTCCCTAACATCGCCGACACCTAACTTCAATTATTAACCCCTAATCTGCCGACCGGACCTCGCCTCTACTCTAATAAATGTATTAACCCCTAAAGCTAAGTCTAACCCTAACACCCCCCTAAGTTAAATATAATTTAAATCTAACAAAATAAATTAAATCTTATTAAATAAATTATTCCTATTTAAAGCTAAATACTTACCTGTAAAATAAACCCTAATATAGCTACATTATAAATAATAATTATATTGTAGCTATTTTAGGATTAATATTTATTTTACAGGCAACTTTGTATTTATTTTAACCAGGTACAATAGCTATTAAATAGTTAACAACTATTTAATAGCTACCTAGTTAAAATAATTACAAAATTACCTGTAAAATAAATCCTAACCTAAGTTACAATTAAATCTAACACTACACTATCAATAAATAAATTTAATAAACTACCTACAATTATCTACAATTAAACCTAACACTACACTATCAATAAATTAATTACATACAAATACCTACAAATAAATACAATTAAAAAACTAACTAAAGTACAAAAAATAAAAAAGAACTAAGTTACAAAAAATAAAAAAATAATTTACAAACATTATAAAAATATTACAACAATTTTAAGCTAATTACACCTACTCTAAGCCCCCTAATAAAATAACAAATCCCCCCAAAATAAAAAAATGCCCTACCCTATTCTAAAATAAAAATTGAAAAGCTCTTTTACCTTACCAGCCCTTAAAAGGGCCTTTTGCGGGGCATGCCCCAAAGAATTCTGCTCTTTTGCCTGTAAAAAAAAACATACAATACCCCCCCCAACATTACAACCCACCACCCACATAAACCTAATCTAACCCAAACCCCCCTTAAATAAACCTAACACTAAGCTCCTGAAGATCTCCGGGTATCACCGATCCGTCCACATGAGGCTCCGAAGTCTTCATCCAAGTTCAAGCAGGGGCTGAAGAGATCCATCATCCGGCTGAAGTCTTGATCCAAGCGGGGGCTGAAGAGGTCCATCATCCGGCTGAAGTCTTGATCCAAGCGGGGGCTGAAGAGGTCCATCATCCGGCTGAAGTCTTGATCCAAGCGGGGGCTGAAGAGGTCCATCATCCGGCTGAAGTCTTCTATCAAGCGGCATCTTCAATCTTCTTTCTTCCGGCTCCATCTTCATCCTGCCGAAGCAGAACATCCATCCTGGCCGACGACTTCTCGACGAATGACGGTTCCTTTATCCTATCAGAATCCTATCAGCCAATCGGAATTCGAGGGACGCCATCTTGGATGACGTCCCTTAAAGGAACCGTCATTCGTCGAGAAGTCGTCGGCCAGGATGGATGTTCCGCGTCGGCGGGATGAAGATGAAGCCGGAAGAAAGAAGATTGAAGATGCCGCTTGATAGAAGACTTCAGCCGGATGATGGACCTCTTCAGCCCCGCTTGGATCAAGACTTCAGCCGGATGATAGACCTCTTCAGCCCCCGCTTGGATCAAGACATCAGCCGGATGATGGACCTCTTCAGCCCCCGCTTGGGCTTGGATGTCTTCGGAGCCTCTTGTGGACGGATCGGTGATACCCGGCGTGGTGAAGACAAGGTAAGGAGATCTTCAGGGGCTTAGTGTTAGGTTTATTTAAGGGGGGTTTGGGTTAGATTAGGGGTATGTGGGTGGTGGGTTGTAATGTTGGGGGGGGTATTGTATGTTTTGTTTTACAGGCAAAAGAGCAGAATTCTTTGGGGCATGCCCCGCAAAAGGCCCTTTTAAGGGCTGGTAAGGTAAAAGAGCTTTTCAATTTTTATTTTAGAATAGGGTAGGGCATTTTTTTATTTTGGGGGGCTTTGTTATTTTATTAGGGGGCTTAGAGTAGGTGTAATTAGCTTAAAATTGTTGTAATTTTTTTATAATGTTTGTAAATTATTTTTTTATTTTTTGTAACTTAGTTCTTTTTTTATTTTTTGTACTTTAGTTAGTTTATTTAATTATATTTATTTGTAGGTATTTGTATGTAATTTATTTATTGATAGTGTAGTGTTAGGTTTAATTGTAACTTAGGTTAGGATTTATTTTACAGGTAATTTTGTAATTATTTTAACTAGGTAGCTATTAAATAGTTATTAACTATTTAATAGCTATTGTACCTGGTTAAAATAAATACAAAGTTGCCTGTAAAATAAATATAAATCCTAAAATAGCTACAATATAATTCTTCGTTATATTGTAGCTATATTTGGGTTTATTTTACAGGTAAGTATTTAGCTTTAAATAGGATTAATTTATTTAATAAGAAATAATTTATTTTGCTAAATTTAAATTATATTTAACTTAGGGGGGTGTTAGGGTTAGGGTTAGACTTAGCTTTAGGGGTTAATACATTTATTAGAGTAGCGGCGAGGTCCGGTCGGCAGATTAGGGGTTAATACTTGAAGTTAGGTGTCGGCGATGTTAGGGAGGGCAGATTAGGGGTTAATACTATTTATTATAGGGTTTTTAAGGCGGGAGTGAGGCGGATTAGGGGTTAATAACTTTATCATAGTAGCGGTGAGGTCTGGTCGGCAGATTAGGGGTTAATAATTGTAGGTAGGTGGCGGCGACGTTGGGGGCGGCAGATTAGGGGTTAATAAATATAATATAGGGGTCGGCGGTGTTAGGGGCCGCAGATTAGGGGTACATAGGGATAACGTAGGTTGCGGCGGTGTGAGGTCGGCAGATTAGGGGTTAAAAAAAATTATTAGAGAGGTGGCGATGTGGGGGGGCCTCGGTTTAGGGGTACATAGGTAGTTTATGGGTGTTAGTGTACTTTAGAGCACAGTAGTTAAGAGCTTTATGAACCGGCGTTAGCCCAGAAAGCTCTTAACTCCTGACTTTTTGCTGCGGCTGGAGTTTTGTCTTTAGAGCTCTAACGTTCACTTCAGCCAAGACTCTAAATACCGGCGTTAGAAAGATCCCATTGAAAAGATAGGATACGAAATGGCGTAGGGGGATCTGCGGTATGGAAAAGTCGCGGCTGGAAAGTGAGCGTTAGACCCTTACCTACACGACTCTAAATACCAGCGGTAGCCCAAAACCAGCGTTAGGAGCCCCTAACGCTGGTTTTGACGGCTAACGCAGAACTCTAAATCTAGGCGCAAGAGAATAAAGAAAATGTAATAATAGGAGTAAATTAGAACGTTGCTTAAAATTTCATGCTCTATCTGAATCACGAAAGAAAAAAATTTGGGTTCAGTGTCTCTTTAACACATTTTTATTTCTTAAGATACAGTGAGTCCATGGAATCATCAATTTCTCTTGGGAATATCACTTCTGGCCAGCAGGAGGAGGCAAAGAGCACCCCAGCAAAACTGTTAAGTATCACTTCCCTTCCCACAAACCCCAGTCATTCTCTTTGCCTTCAGTGCAAGGAGGAGTAGAAGTTTTGGTTTTCAAAAATGAAGCTTCTGTGGAATGGTTTTGCAGGCTGCAACTTCTCTGCATACCCTGTCCAAATTTTACAAATTTGAAGAAAGGTTCTTCAAACGGTGGTGCCTTCTGTTTAGGTTACCTGTTTTGTCCCTCCCTAATCATCTGTGTCCCCTAGCTTGGGTATTGGTTCCCAACAGTAATTGATGATTCCGTGGACTCACCGTATCTTAGGATAAATTTATTTCCGGATACGGCCCGTTATTTTAAGACCGTTATTTTTAACTTTATCATCAGGCACCTCTACACCTTGTGTTATTTCCTTTTCTTCTGTTAAGTGTGATCAGTCCACGGGTCATCATTACTTCTGGGATATTACTCCTCCCCAACAGGAAGTGCAAGAGGATTCACCCAGCAGAGCTGCATATAGCTCCTCCCCTCTACGTCACTCCCAGTCATTCTCTTGCACCCAACGACTAGATAGGATGTGTGAGAGGACTATGGTGATTATACTTAGTTTTATATCTTCAATCAAAAGTTTGTTATTTTAAAATAGCACCGGAGTGTGTTATTATCTCTCTGGCAGAGTTTGAAGAAGAATCTACCAGAGTTTTTGTTATGATTTTAGCCGGAGTAGTTAAGATCATATTGCTGTTTCTCGGCCATCTGAGGAGAGGTAAACTTCAGATCAGGGGACAGCGGGCAGATGAATCTGCATAGAGGTATGTAGCAGTTTTTATTTTCTGACAATGGAATTGATGAGAAAATCCTGCCATACCGATATAATGTCATGTATGTATACTTTACAATTCAGTATTCTGGGGAATGGTACTTCACTAGAATTACACTGTAAGAAATACATAAAGCTGTTTAATAACTAGAGATTATGTTTAACGTTTTTGCTGGAATGTAAAATCGTTTTCATTTGCTGAGGTACTGAGTGAATAAATGTTTGGGCACTATTTTTCCACTTGGCAGTTGCTTAATCTGTTTTCTGACAGTTTCTGTTCTCCCTCACTGCTGTGTGTGAGGGGGAGGGGCCGTTTTTTGGCGCTTTTACTATGCATCAAATATTTCAGTCAGCAACTCATTGTATTCCCTGCATGATCCGGTTCATCTCTACAGAGCTCAGGGGTCTTCAAAACTTATTTTGAGCTAGGTAATTTCTCTCAGCAGAGCTGTGAGAATTATAGTTTGACTGAGATAAAAAACGTTTATTCTGTAATTTGTTTCCTGCTTTCAGAATTTGTTATCTTGCTAATGGGATTAAACCTTTGCTAAAGTTGTGTTGTTTACAAGGATTGAGGCTATAACTGTTTCAATTTATTAATTTTCAACTGTCATAGATCTTCTGTGCTTCTTAAAGGCACAGTACGTTTTAATATTATTCTAATTGAATTGTATTTCCAAGTTGCAAGTTTATTTGCTAGTGTGTTAAACATGTCTGATTCAGAGGATGATACCTGTGTCATTTGTTGCAATGCCAAAGTGGAGCCCAATAGAAATTTATGTACTAACTGTATTGATGCTACTTTAAATAAAAATCAATCTGTACAAATTGAACAAATTTCACCAAACAACGAGGGGAGAGTTATGCCGACTAACTCGCCTCACGTGTCAGTACCTACATCTCCCGCTCAGAGGGAGGTGCGTGATATTGTAGCGCCGAGTACATCTGGGCGGCCATTACAAATCACATTACAGGATATGGCTACTGTTATGACTGAGGTTTTGGCTAAATTACCAGAACTAAGAGGTAAGCGTGATCACTCTGGGGTGAGAACAGAGTGCGCTGATAATATTAGGGCCATGTCAGACACTGCGTCACAGGTGGCAGAACATGAGGACGGAGAACTTCATTCTGTGGGTGACGGTTCTGATCCAAACAGACTGGATTCAGATATTTCAAATTTTAAATTTAAACTGGAAAACCTCTGTGTATTACTAGGGGAGGTGTTAGCGGCTCTGAATGATTGTAACACAGTTGCAATACCAGAGAAAATGTGTAGGTTGGATAAATATTTTGCGGTACCGACGAGTACTGAGGTTTTTCCTATACCTAAGAGACTTACTGAAATTGTTACTAAGGAGTGGGATAGACCCGGTGTGCCGTTCTCACCCCCTCCGATATTTAGAAAAATGTTTCCAATAGACGCCACCACAAGGGACTTATGGCAAACGGTCCCTAAGGTGGAGGGAGCAGTTTCTACCTTAGCTAAGCGTACCACTATCCCGGTGGAGGATAGCTGTGCTTTTTCAGATCCAATGGATAAAAAGTTAGAGGGTTACCTTAAGAAAATGTTTGTTCAACAAGGTTTTATATTGCAACCCCTTGCATGCATTGCGCCGATCACGGCTGCAGCGGCATTCTGGATTGAGTGACATTACAGGAGGTAAAGGCCATGCCCTGCCTCAGGACAAAGCCAAGACTAGACAGTCTAATTTTCGTTCCTTTCGTAATTTCAAAGCAGGAGCAGCATCAACTTCCTCTGCACCAAAACAGGAAGGAGCTGTTGCTCGCTACAGACAAGGCTGGAAACCTAACCAGTCCTGGAACAAGGGCAAGCAGACTAGGAAACCTGCTGCTGCCCCTAAAACAGCATGAATTGAGGGCCCCCGATCCGGGATCGGATCTAGTGGGGGGCAGACTTTCTCTCTTCGCCCAGGCTTGGGCAAGAGATGTTCAGGATCCCTGGGCGCTAGAGATAATATCTCAGGGATACCTTCTGGACTTCAAATACTCTCCTCCAAGAGAGAGATTTCATCTGTCAAGATTGTCAACAATCCAGACAAAGAAAGAGGCGTTTCTACGCTGCGTACAAGAGCTCTTGTTAATGGGAGTAATCCATCCAGTTCCACGATCAGAACAGGGACAGGGGTTTTACTCAAATCTGTTTGTGGTTCCCAAAAAAGAGGGAACTTTCAGACCAATCCTGGACTTAAAGATCCTAAACAAATTCCTAAGAGTTCCATCGTTCAAGATGGAGACTATTCGGACAATTTTACCTATGATCCAAGAAGGTCAGTACATGACCACTGTAGATTTAAAAGATGCTTACCTTCACATACCGATTCACAAAGATCATTATCGGTACCTAAGGTTTGCCTTCCTAGACAGGCATTACCAGTTTGTGGCTCTTCCATTCGGATTGGCTACAGCTCCAAGAATCTTCACAAAGGTTCTGGGTGCTCTTCTGGCGGTACTAAGACCGCGGGGAATCTCGGTAGCTCCTTACCTAGACGACATTCTGATACAAGCTTCAAGCTTTCAAACTGCCAAGTCTCATACAGAGTTAGTGCTGGCATTTCTAAGGTCACATGGATGGAAGGTGAACGAAAAGAAAAGTTCACTCGTTCCACTCACAAGAGTTCCCTTCCTGGGGACTCTTATAGATTCTGTAGAAATGAAGATTTACCTGACAGAGGACAGGCTAACAAGACTTCAAAGTGCTTGCCGCACCCTTCATTCCATTCAACACCCGTCAGTGGCTCAATGCATGGAGGTAATCGGCTTAATGGTAGCGGCAATGGACATAGTACCCTTTGCACGCTTACACCTCAGACCACTGCAACTGTGCATGCTAAGTCAGTGGAATGGGGATTACTCAGACTTATCCCCTTCTCTGAATCTGGATCAAGAGACCAGAAATTCTCTTCTATGGTGGCTTTCTCGGCCACATCTGTCCAGGGGGATGCCATTCAGCAGACCAGACTGGACAATTGTAACAACAGACGCCAGCCTTCTAGGTTGGGGTGCCGTCTGGAATTCTCTGAAGGCTCAGGGACAATGGAGTCAGGAGGAGAGTCTCCTGCCAATAAACATTCTGGAATTGAGAGCAGTTCTCAATGCCCTCCTGGCTTGGCCCCAGTTGACAACTCGGGGGTTCATCAGGTTTCAGTCGGACAACATCACGACTGTAGCTTACATCAACCATCAGGGAGGGACAAGAAGCTCCCTAGCTATGATGGAAGTATCAAAGATAATTCGCTGGGCAGAGTCTCACTCTTGCCACCTGTCAGCAATCCACATCCCGGGAGTGGAGAACTGGGAGGCGGATTTCTTAAGTCGTCAGACTTTTCATCCGGGGGAGTGGGAACTTCATCCGGAGGTCTTTGCCCAAATACTTCGACGTTGGGGCAAACCAGAGATAGATCTCATGGCGTCTCGACAGAACGCCAAGCTTCCTCGTTACGGGTCCAGATCCAGGGATCCAGGAGCAGTCCTGATAGATGCTCTGACAGCACCTTGGGACTTCAGGATGGCTTACGTGTTTCCACCCTTCCCGTTGCTTCCTCGATTGATTGCCAGAATCAAACAAGAGAGAGCATCAGTGATTCTAATAGCACCTGCGTGGCCACGCAGGACTTGGTATGCAGACCTGGTGGACATGTCATCCTGTCCACCTTGGTCTCTACCTCTGAAACAGGACCTTCTGATACAGGGTCCCTTCAAACATCAAAATCTAACTTCTCTGAAGCTGACTGCTTGGAAATTGAACGCTTGATTTTATCAAGACGTGGGTTTTCTGAGTCAGTTATTGATACCTTAATACAGGCTAAGAAACCTGTTACCAGAAAGATTTACCATAAGATATGGCGTAAATACCTATATTGGTGTGAATCCAAAGGTTACTCTTGGAGTAAGGTTAGGATTCCTAGGATATTGTCTTTTCTACAAGAAGGTTTAGAAAAGGGTTTATCTGCTAGTTCTTTAAAGGGACAGATCTCAGCTCTGTCCATTCTGTTACACAAACGTCTGTCAGAAGTTCCTGACGTCCAGGCTTTTTGTCAGGCTTTGGCCAGGATTAAGCCTGTGTTTAAAACTGTTGCTCCACCATGGAGTTTAAACCTTGTTCTTAATGTTTTACAGGGCGTTCCGTTTGAACCCCTTCATTCCATTGATATAAAGTTGTTATCTTGGAAAGTTCTATTTTTAATGGCTATTTCCTCGGCTCGAAGAGTCTCTGAATTATCAGCCTTACATTGTGATTCTCCTTATTTGATTTTTCATTCGGATAAGGTAGTCCTGCGTACTAAACCTGGGTTCTTACCTAAGGTAGTTACTAACAGGAATATCAATCAAGAGATTGTTGTTCCTTCTTTATGCCCAAATCCTTCTTCAAAGAAGGAACGTCTACTGCACAACCTGGATGTAGTCCGTGCTCTAAAATTTTACTTACAGGCAACTAAGGAATTTCGACAAACGTCTTCTCTGTTTGTCATTTACTCTGGGCAGAGGAGAGGTCAAAAAGCTTCCGCTACCTCTCTTTCTTTTTGGCTTCGTAGCATAATTCGTTTAGCTTATGAGACTGCTGGACAGCAGCCTCCTGAAAGAATTACAGCTCATTCTACTAGAGCTGTGGCTTCCACTTGGGCCTTCAAGAATGAGGCCTCTGTTGAACAGATTTGCAAGGCTGCAACTTGGTCTTCGCTTCATACTTTTTCCAAATTTTACAAATTTGACACTTTTGCTTCATCGGAGGCTATTTTTGGGAGAAAGGTTCTTCAGGCAGTGGTTCCTTCTGTATAAAGAGCCTGCCTATCCCTCCCGTCATCCGTGTACTTTTGCTTTGGTATTGGTATCCCAGAAGTAATGATGACCCGTGGACTGATCACACTTAACAGAAGAAAACATAATTTATGCTTACCTGATAAATTCCTTTCTTCTGTAGTGTGATCAGTCCACGGCCCGCCCTGTTTTTAAGGCAGGTAAATATTTTTTAATTTATACTCCAGTCACCACTTCACCCTTGGCTTTTCCTTTCTCGTTGGTCCTTGGTCGAATGACTGGGAGTGACGTAGAGGGGAGGAGCTATATGCAGCTCTGCTGGGTGAATCCTCTTGCACTTCCTGTTGGGGAGGAGTAATATCCCAGAAGTAATGATGACCCGTGGACTGATCACACTACAGAAGAAAGGAATTGATCAGGTAAGCATAAATTATGTTTTTCTCCATTTACCTTCGGTCGAATGACTGGGGTTTGTGGGAAGAGGAGTGATACTTAACAGCTTTGCTGTGGTGCTCTTTGCCTCCTTCTGCTGGCCAGGAGGGATATTCCCAACAGTAATTGATAATTCTGTGGACTCACCATATCCGGAAAGAAATACATTTATCAGGTAAGCATAAATTTAGTTTTTTCAAATCCTATTTTTTAAAAATTGAAATATAATAAATGTGTTTAATTAGTCATCACATTTTGTTTATCACCTTTTATATGGTGATTCCAGTAACCAAATAGGATATCTGTATTAACTCAATCTAATCACATAATAAAAGTTTCACCAATATATTTTAGATTTTTTCATTAGACCTTTATTTTTTCTTTATTTTAATAATATATTTCCATACCATTCACAGGTATTTAATTATTATTATTTTTCACTGGAATTTTTGTTTGTTTCACATTCATCTTTGCTGTATAGCTCTCCTCAAATACAGTATTGTATTCATAGTATTTATCTCTGTTAACTTAACATACTTTTTACATCAAGTATTTAATCTGGTCCCTGTATACAGTATTACAGATACCCCCTGTGTTATTAATTTAATATCTACATAGATTGTCTCAATAATATTTTTTAATAATCTCAGCCTTTCATAATATTTAGACAGTGATAGATTTGAGGCCATGTAGCTAATTGCAGACAGAATAGCTGATGAACAGCTCCAGTCAACAATCAGGAAAGAGTCAATTATTACTTCACTGTTGGAAGCCGTGGGGATTTTGCCATTGATAAAGCCTTCTGGTGAAAGGCGTCAGGGGATAAGGGGGTCTTTATTTTAATCATGTCGGAAAGTATGTCTCGGCATAGCATGCACTCTATCACTGTATTTAATTTAGTTAATTATTGGAAGCTGCGTATGCAGCAATCACTTGTATAAAAACAGATCTATTATTAACAAGCTACTTATTAGTTACATATAATGGCAGCTGTATCATTGTTTTGACATCATGATTAATCCACCACTATTTTGATATAGTATCATAGTACTTTACACAACAGTGTTTAGACTGAATTGTATAAATTTAGGAGCAGCTTAATACAGAGTTCTAAGCTACAATCACAGGCAAGATGCTATATAGTCTTTAAAATTATTTGCTAAAAGCGTATTGCAACAATATTTGAGAGCAGCCAAACCTTTTAAAGTGATGGTAAACTCTCCACTTTTTATTTGTTTTTATAGTTTTTTATTGAGGTTGTTAGCAGTTACAATAGAAAGTAAAGAGTTTATATGACTGTGAAAAGAACATCTGTTATGATAATATGTAATTTACACATTTGAATATGACATTTCTATTTAAAATAAAATATTGTCAAATAAGATAGCAAAAGTTAAGTCAACAATAAATGTACTAGATGAAAGAAATTGGAACCTCTTTTTAAACACTGTTAATTCCTCACCTTACTCAGAGGGTCACTCATGGGCCCAGTTAAATATATATGCCACACAGAGGAAATCAAATGATTTGAACCATCACTTTTGGACCTTGAAAAAGTACAATGAGAAACAAAATATAATATAAGCGTTATAAATGGCTTTTAGACATCTTCCAAAATGTAGTATGAGAGGCTAGCCAGCATTATTACCTGAATGAAATTTTAGACATTAAAGGGACAGTCTAGTCAAAATTAAACTTTCATGATTCAGATAGGGCATGCAATTTTAAACAACTTTCCAATTTACTTCTATTAACTAATTTGCTCAATTCTTTAGATATCCTTTGTTGAAGAAATAGCAATGCACATGTGTGAGCCAATCAAACAAGGTCTTTATGTGCAGCAAGCAATCAGCAGCTACTGAGCATATCTAGATATGCTTTTCAGCAAGTGATATCAAGAGAATGAAGCAAATTAGATAATAGAAGTGAATTAGAAAGTTGTTTAAAATGCCATGTTCTTTCTTAATCACAAATGAAAAAAATTGGGTTTCATGTCCCTTTAACAAAATTATTTTGCAGTTGCACATGCAGGACATTGTTATAGCACATGCAATTCTAAAGAGGTTAGATGTGACTATAGAATATTGTTATAGAAATATTTAAAAAAATGAGCATGAGATGGTTTACATAAGAGCATAACATAGAGAGTATAAGCGATTAAGTTGATAAAGATGACTGAAACTACCATATTTATTTATTTTATTTATTTATAAAATATTTTACCAGGAAGGATACATTGAGATTTCTCTCGTTTTCAAGTATGTCCTGGGATCACAAAACATTGCATTGATACAATAGGGTACAATAAAATACAAAAACAATAATAAAAATACACATTATATGCAAACATTTAACATAGAGCAGGTATGAAATATTTAATCAACCATGACAGGAGCATTCTGTTTTGAGATATGTATAGAGGGATCTCTTAAAGGATTTTAGGCTTGGGGAAGTTTTTAAAGTGTGAGGGAGGTCATTCCATAATTGTGGCGCTCTGTAGGAAAAGGAGGATCGAGCTGCTTTTTTTTTGTATTGAGGCAAGCTAAATAATGTGCTGTTATTGGATCGGAGGTTATAGGAGGTGGGAATAGCAGGGGAGAGCATTCTGCTCAGGTAGGGTGGGAGCTTCCCAGAAAGGCTCTTAAAGACAAGGCAGGAAAGATGGAGGGTGCGTCTGGATTCTAGCGACAGCCAGTTTAGTTCTTTTAGCATGTCACAATGGTGGGTCCTGTAGTTACATTGTAGCACAAAGCGGCAGAGCGAGTTATATAACGTATTTAGTTTATTAAGGTGAGTTTGCGGAGCAGGTGCATATACTATGTCCCCATAATCCAAGATAGGCATCAGCATTTGCTGTACAATCTTTTCCTTTACTGTAGGGCTGAGGCAAGATTTGTTTCTGTACAGGGCACCTAGTTTTGGATAAAGTTTAGAGGCAATTTTTTCTATGTGGAGTCCAAAAGATAGATTGGGGTCTAACAACATACCTAAGTATTTAAAAGAGTGGACTGCGGTCAGCGTGCAATTGGATTTTGTTTTGATGCGAAGATGGGAATTTTGTAATTTATGTATTTTAGGTCCCATTCCAAAGATCATTGTGACCGTTTTGTCAGTGTTTAGGAAGAGTTTGTTTTTCGAGATCCACTTTTCTACCTCTGTGAACTGGTCTTGGAGCACTGTTTCAAGCTGCAGCAGATCAGATTTGTTTGCATAGATTACCGTGTCGTCTGCGTACATGTGTACAGTTGAGGATTTGCAGACATTAGGCAAATCATTTATAAATAATGTGAATAGTAGGGGGCCGAGAATGGAACCTTGGGGAACACCACACGTGACTGGGAGAGGGAGGGAGTCAATGTTAGAGACAGAGACATATTGTGATCGATCCGATACATATGATTTAAACCAGGTTAACGGGTGATCAGCAATACCAGAGTTTTTTAGTTTGAGAAGTAGTAGGTCATGGTCCACTGTGTCAAAAGCCTTTGCAAAATCAAGGAAAATAGCTCCAGTTAGGTCTCCTTGTTCCATGGCAGTTTGGATGTCGTTGCAAACTTTTAGGAGGGCAGTTGTAGTGGAGTGATTCGGTCTGAAACCTGATTGATCAGGGGTCAGATAGTTAGAAAGTTGGTAATACTCGCATAATTGCGTATGGACGCATTTTTCTAGGATTTTTGACAATACAGGGAGCAGTGATATAGGACGATAGTTAGAACCAAGGTTAACTCCCCACTTTTATGAATAGGCACTACTCTTGCAGTTTTCCAGAGTTTGGGTATGTATCCAGACACCAAGGATTCGTTAATTAGGGTTGCAACAGGCTTAGCAATTGCCGGCGCACTGAGCTTCAACAGCATTGCTGGGATTTGATCAGGTCCTGACTGGTTTTTCATTTTTAGATTATCGAGGTGTTTCTTAATGACATTGAAGGGTACAGGTCTAAAATTGAACTTTTCTATATTGGGTCTTTGCTGTTTTAGTGGGGCCTGATCCACATTTGTAGCTTCAGGATGCGTGCCATTTATTAGTTTGTCAATCAGGGTGGTGGAGCATCCTACAAAATAATTGTTAAAGGCATTTGCTACTTCTAAGGGGAGTTGCAGGTTTTGGTTATCCACATTGACAGTGGAGGGTTGGGAGTGGATTGGTGGATTTTGTAAGTTATTTATGAGTTTCCAAAACTTTCTAGGGTTACATATATTATTGTTCAGATTTTCACAGAAATATTGCGCCTTAGCCAATTTTGTTTGTTTAGTACATATATTTCGCCATTTTCTATATACACAGTGATCATTCATAGAGCCAGTATGCTTGAACTTTGACCACAATGAATCCCGAAATTGGTACATTTGAATGAGGTCAGCTGTGATCCAATTCAAGTGTGCTCCTTTTACTCTCACCTTACGCAGCGGTGCATGTAAATTCCAAACTTGTAGGAGTTCAGACTGAAAGAATTCAACTGCAGAGTCTAGATCTGGGATTAGGTTTAATCTGTGCCAGGGGAGGTTCTTGATGTAATTTAGAAATGATTGAAGATTAAATTTTTTGAAGGACCTGGTGATTGTAACCTTGGGAGAGGATTTAGTTGCCTTTATTTTGCGCACGCAGTACACTAAGCAGTGGTCACTGAAATTGTTAGGGAGAACACCTGCCTCCTGGATTCGGTCGGGAGAAGTGGAGAGAATCCAGTCGAGCAGGGTATGATTATGGCTTTTGATGTTTATGCGAGTTGGGGAGGAGATTAATTGCGTTAGATGCAAAGATTTAAACAGCGAGCGACAACTGTTATTTTTTGGATTCAGCCAATCGATGTTAAAATCTCCAAAAACCAAAATTTCACTTTTTGGGTTTTGAGTTATGGATTCACTAAGGAGCTGTGCTATGTCCGAAATGGAATGCACAGGGGAGCTTGGTGGGTGGTAGATTCCTGCAACAATGATTGATTTACTGCACGGGATCTCAATTTTGCCAGAAAGGAAATCAAAGGTGGCAGGAGAGCTAGATTTTTGTAAGGGGGTGAACTTTGTGGAATTGTCAACATAAATTACAATGCCACCTCCTCTCTTTGCTCTATCATTTCTATGGCATGAATATCCATGTATTGCAATGGCAGAGTCAGGTATTTTGCGGGTTAGCCACGATTCAGAGATCACAATGATTTTGGGTTTGTATTGTAAACACCAAGCTTGCAGTGCATCAATTTTCGGTAGTAAGCTGCGGATATTACAGTGCACAAAGGAGAGGCCTTTCTTAGCTGGAAGGCTAGGAATGGAATTTGTTAGGGGACCAGGGTTAGACTCTACGTCATTTGCAAGGGCAAGTAACAGAAGGAATAGGAATTTGGAAATCATTTTTGATTGGCCATATAGTGAATGTGATACTTTATAATATTGTGAGGTGGGGGTAGGAGGGTTATTTTTTATAACCCTCCACCAGCACTCAGCAGATAAGTTACAGCAACAGAGCAGGCCATGATGTATGATAATTTGTTTTCCAGTTTGAGGTGTGTGCTTATGGCGGTTATTATGTGAACCAAATTGGAGTGAGAAAAGGGTTATCATGAATAACAGTAAGGATATATTTGGATTCATGTTAGTGGTATGAGGTGTGTAGATAAAAAATAAAAATGAAAAGTATATACACTATTGATGTGTGATATATAGCTATATGTAGGAAGAGAGGGTATTTATTCTATAGGGTTAAGTAGAAGGAAGGATGTGCTGATCAGTGGTTGCAGCTGTCATTTAAGGAGAATGAAATAAGTGTGGGAGACTATCTATAAAGGAAGAAATGAGCCTGGGGTGGGTGGGGTGAGGGGCAGGGTGGGAGGGAAACTATCTTGCAGGATCTACCTTTTTGCAAAGCAGGGGCACAGCTGAGATAAGTTCTGTATTTTCTTGCAAGGCTTGGGTAGATATGTTTAAAAATCAGGCTTTTTGCAAAGCAGGGGCACAGCTGAGATAAGTTCTGTATTTTCTTGCAAGGCTTGGGTAGATATGTTTAAAAATCAGGCTTTTTGCAAAGCAGGGGCACAGCTGAGATAAGTTCTGTATTTTCTTGCAAGGCTTGGGTAGATATGTTTAAAAATCAGGCTTTTTGCAAAGCAGGGGCACAGCTGAGATAAGTTCTGTATTTTCTTGCAAGGCTTGGGTAGATATGTTTAAAAATCAGGCTTTTTGCAAAGCAGGGGCACAGCTGAGATAAGTTCTGTATTTTCTTGCAAGGCTTGGGTAGATATGTTTAAAAATCAGGCTTTTTGCAAAGCAGGGGCACAGCTGAGATAAGTTCTGTATTTTCTTGCAAGGCTTGGGTAGATATGTTTAAAAATCAGGCTTTTTGCAAAGCAGGGGCACAGCTGAGATAAGTTCTGTATTTTCTTGCAAGGCTTGGGTAGATATGTTTAAAAATCAGGCTTTTTGCAAAGCAGGGGCACAGCTGAGATAAGTTCTGTATTTTCTTGCAAGGCTTGGGTAGATATGTTTAAAAATCAGGCTTTTTGCAAAGCAGGGGCACAGCTGAGATAAGTTCTGTATTTTCTTGCAAGGCTTGGGTAGATATGTTTAAAAATCAGGCTTTTTGCAAAGCAGGGGCACAGCTGAGATAAGTTCTGTATTTTCTTGCAAGGCTTGGGTAGATATGTTTAAAAATCAGGCTTTTTGCAAAGCAGGGGCACAGCTGAGATAAGTTCTGTATTTTCTTGCAAGGCTTGGGTAGATATGTTTAAAAATCAGGCTTTTTGCAAAGCAGGGGCACAGCTGAGATAAGTTCTGTATTTTCTTGCAAGGCTTGGGTAGATATGTTTAAAAATCAGGCTTTTTGCAAAGCAGGGGCACAGCTGAGATAAGTTCTGTATTTTCTTGCAAGGCTTGGGTAGATATGTTTAAAAATCAGGCTTTTTGCAAAGCAGGGGCACAGCTGAGATAAGTTCTGTATTTTCTTGCAAGGCTTGGGTAGATATGTTTAAAAATCAGGCTTTTTGCAAAGCAGGGGCACAGCTGAGATAAGTTCTGTATTTTCTTGCAAGGCTTGGGTAGATATGTTTAAAAATCAGGCTTTTTGCAAAGCAGGGGCACAGCTGAGATAAGTTCTGTATTTTCTTGCAAGGCTTGGGTAGATATGTTTAAAAATCAGGCTTTTTGCAAAGCAGGGGCACAGCTGAGATAAGTTCTGTATTTTCTTGCAAGGCTTGGGTAGATATGTTTAAAAATCAGGCTTTTTGCAAAGCAGGGGCACAGCTGAGATAAGTTCTGTATTTTCTTGCAAGGCTTGGGTAGATATGTTTAAAAATCAGGCTTTTTGCAAAGCAGGGGCACAGCTGAGATAAGTTCTGTATTTTCTTGCAAGGCTTGGGTAGATATGTTTAAAAATCAGGCTTTTTGCAAAGCAGGGGCACAGCTGAGATAAGTTCTGTATTTTCTTGCAAGGCTTGGGTAGATATGTTTAAAAATCAGGCTTTTTGCAAAGCAGGGGCACAGCTGAGATAAGTTCTGTATTTTCTTGCAAGGCTTGGGTAGATATGTTTAAAAATCAGGCTTTTTGCAAAGCAGGGGCACAGCTGAGATAAGTTCTGTATTTTCTTGCAAGGCTTGGGTAGATATGTTTAAAAATCAGGCTTTTTGCAAAGCAGGGGCACAGCTGAGATAAGTTCTGTATTTTCTTGCAAGGCTTGGGTAGATATGTTTAAAAATCAGGCTTTTTGCAAAGCAGGGGCACAGCTGAGATAAGTTCTGTATTTTCTTGCAAGGCTTGGGTAGATATGTTTAAAAATCAGGCTTTTTGCAAAGCAGGGGCACAGCTGAGATAAGTTCTGTATTTTCTTGCAAGGCTTGGGTAGATATGTTTAAAAATCAGGCTTTTTGCAAAGCAGGGGCACAGCTGAGATAAGTTCTGTATTTTCTTGCAAGGCTTGGGTAGATATGTTTAAAAATCAGGCTTTTTGCAAAGCAGGGGCACAGCTGAGATAAGTTCTGTATTTTCTTGCAAGGCTTGGGTAGATATGTTTAAAAATCAGGCTTTTTGCAAAGCAGGGGCACAGCTGAGATAAGTTCTGTATTTTCTTGCAAGGCTTGGGTAGATATGTTTAAAAATCAGGCTTTTTGCAAAGCAGGGGCACAGCTGAGATAAGTTCTGTATTTTCTTGCAAGGCTTGGGTAGATATGTTTAAAAATCAGGCTTTTTGCAAAGCAGGGGCACAGCTGAGATAAGTTCTGTATTTTCTTGCAAGGCTTGGGTAGATATGTTTAAAAATCAGGCTTTTTGCAAAGCAGGGGCACAGCTGAGATAAGTTCTGTATTTTCTTGCAAGGCTTGGGTAGATATGTTTAAAAATCAGGCTTTTTGCAAAGCAGGGGCACAGCTGAGATAAGTTCTGTATTTTCTTGCAAGGCTTGGGTAGATATGTTTAAAAATCAGGCTTTTTGCAAAGCAGGGGCACAGCTGAGATAAGTTCTGTATTTTCTTGCAAGGCTTGGGTAGATATGTTTAAAAATCAGGCTTTTTGCAAAGCAGGGGCACAGCTGAGATAAGTTCTGTATTTTCTTGCAAGGCTTGGGTAGATATGTTTAAAAATCAGGCTTTTTGCAAAGCAGGGGCACAGCTGAGATAAGTTCTGTATTTTCTTGCAAGGCTTGGGTAGATATGTTTAAAAATCAGGCTTTTTGCAAAGCAGGGGCACAGCTGAGATAAGTTCTGTATTTTCTTGCAAGGCTTGGGTAGATATGTTTAAAAATCAGGCTTTTTGCAAAGCAGGGGCACAGCTGAGATAAGTTCTGTATTTTCTTGCAAGGCTTGGGTAGATATGTTTAAAAATCAGGCTTTTTGCAAAGCAGGGGCACAGCTGAGATAAGTTCTGTATTTTCTTGCAAGGCTTGGGTAGATATGTTTAAAAATCAGGCTTTTTGCAAAGCAGGGGCACAGCTGAGATAAGTTCTGTATTTTCTTGCAAGGCTTGGGTAGATATGTTTAAAAATCAGGCTTTTTGCAAAGCAGGGGCACAGCTGAGATAAGTTCTGTATTTTCTTGCAAGGCTTGGGTAGATATGTTTAAAAATCAGGCTTTTTGCAAAGCAGGGGCACAGCTGAGATAAGTTCTGTATTTTCTTGCAAGGCTTGGGTAGATATGTTTAAAAATCAGGCTTTTTGCAAAGCAGGGGCACAGCTGAGATAAGTTCTGTATTTTCTTGCAAGGCTTGGGTAGATATGTTTAAAAATCAGGCTTTTTGCAAAGCAGGGGCACAGCTGAGATAAGTTCTGTATTTTCTTGCAAGGCTTGGGTAGATATGTTTAAAAATCAGGCTTTTTGCAAAGCAGGGGCACAGCTGAGATAAGTTCTGTATTTTCTTGCAAGGCTTGGGTAGATATGTTTAAAAATCAGGCTTTTTGCAAAGCAGGGGCACAGCTGAGATAAGTTCTGTATTTTCTTGCAAGGCTTGGGTAGATATGTTTAAAAATCAGGCTTTTTGCAAAGCAGGGGCACAGCTGAGATAAGTTCTGTATTTTCTTGCAAGGCTTGGGTAGATATGTTTAAAAATCAGGCTTTTTGCAAAGCAGGGGCACAGCTGAGATAAGTTCTGTATTTTCTTGCAAGGCTTGGGTAGATATGTTTAAAAATCAGGCTTTTTGCAAAGCAGGGGCACAGCTGAGATAAGTTCTGTATTTTCTTGCAAGGCTTGGGTAGATATGTTTAAAAATCAGGCTTTTTGCAAAGCAGGGGCACAGCTGAGATAAGTTCTGTATTTTCTTGCAAGGCTTGGGTAGATATGTTTAAAAATCAGGCTTTTTGCAAAGCAGGGGCACAGCTGAGATAAGTTCTGTATTTTCTTGCAAGGCTTGGGTAGATATGTTTAAAAATCAGGCTTTTTGCAAAGCAGGGGCACAGCTGAGATAAGTTCTGTATTTTCTTGCAAGGCTTGGGTAGATATGTTTAAAAATCAGGCTTTTTGCAAAGCAGGGGCACAGCTGAGATAAGTTCTGTATTTTCTTGCAAGGCTTGGGTAGATATGTTTAAAAATCAGGCTTTTTGCAAAGCAGGGGCACAGCTGAGATAAGTTCTGTATTTTCTTGCAAGGCTTGGGTAGATATGTTTAAAAATCAGGCTTTTTGCAAAGCAGGGGCACAGCTGAGATAAGTTCTGTATTTTCTTGCAAGGCTTGGGTAGATATGTTTAAAAATCAGGCTTTTTGCAAAGCAGGGGCACAGCTGAGATAAGTTCTGTATTTTCTTGCAAGGCTTGGGTAGATATGTTTAAAAATCAGGCTTTTTGCAAAGCAGGGGCACAGCTGAGATAAGTTCTGTATTTTCTTGCAAGGCTTGGGTAGATATGTTTAAAAATCAGGCTTTTTGCAAAGCAGGGGCACAGCTGAGATAAGTTCTGTATTTTCTTGCAAGGCTTGGGTAGATATGTTTAAAAATCAGGCTTTTTGCAAAGCAGGGGCACAGCTGAGATAAGTTCTGTATTTTCTTGCAAGGCTTGGGTAGATATGTTTAAAAATCAGGCTTTTTGCAAAGCAGGGGCACAGCTGAGATAAGTTCTGTATTTTCTTGCAAGGCTTGGGTAGATATGTTTAAAAATCAGGCTTTTTGCAAAGCAGGGGCACAGCTGAGATAAGTTCTGTATTTTCTTGCAAGGCTTGGGTAGATATGTTTAAAAATCAGGCTTTTTGCAAAGCAGGGGCACAGCTGAGATAAGTTCTGTATTTTCTTGCAAGGCTTGGGTAGATATGTTTAAAAATCAGGCTTTTTGCAAAGCAGGGGCACAGCTGAGATAAGTTCTGTATTTTCTTGCAAGGCTTGGGTAGATATGTTTAAAAATCAGGCTTTTTGCAAAGCAGGGGCACAGCTGAGATAAGTTCTGTATTTTCTTGCAAGGCTTGGGTAGATATGTTTAAAAATCAGGCTTTTTGCAAAGCAGGGGCACAGCTGAGATAAGTTCTGTATTTTCTTGCAAGGCTTGGGTAGATATGTTTAAAAATCAGGCTTTTTGCAAAGCAGGGGCACAGCTGAGATAAGTTCTGTATTTTCTTGCAAGGCTTGGGTAGATATGTTTAAAAATCAGGCTTTTTGCAAAGCAGGGGCACAGCTGAGATAAGTTCTGTATTTTCTTGCAAGGCTTGGGTAGATATGTTTAAAAATCAGGCTTTTTGCAAAGCAGGGGCACAGCTGAGATAAGTTCTGTATTTTCTTGCAAGGCTTGGGTAGATATGTTTAAAAATCAGGCTTTTTGCAAAGCAGGGGCACAGCTGAGATAAGTTCTGTATTTTCTTGCAAGGCTTGGGTAGATATGTTTAAAAATCAGGCTTTTTGCAAAGCAGGGGCACAGCTGAGATAAGTTCTGTATTTTCTTGCAAGGCTTGGGTAGATATGTTTAAAAATCAGGCTTTTTGCAAAGCAGGGGCACAGCTGAGATAAGTTCTGTATTTTCTTGCAAGGCTTGGGTAGATATGTTTAAAAATCAGGCTTTTTGCAAAGCAGGGGCACAGCTGAGATAAGTTCTGTATTTTCTTGCAAGGCTTGGGTAGATATGTTTAAAAATCAGGCTTTTTGCAAAGCAGGGGCACAGCTGAGATAAGTTCTGTATTTTCTTGCAAGGCTTGGGTAGATATGTTTAAAAATCAGGCTTTTTGCAAAGCAGGGGCACAGCTGAGATAAGTTCTGTATTTTCTTGCAAGGCTTGGGTAGATATGTTTAAAAATCAGGCTTTTTGCAAAGCAGGGGCACAGCTGAGATAAGTTCTGTATTTTCTTGCAAGGCTTGGGTAGATATGTTTAAAAATCAGGCTTTTTGCAAAGCAGGGGCACAGCTGAGATAAGTTCTGTATTTTCTTGCAAGGCTTGGGTAGATATGTTTAAAAATCAGGCTTTTTGCAAAGCAGGGGCACAGCTGAGATAAGTTCTGTATTTTCTTGCAAGGCTTGGGTAGATATGTTTAAAAATCAGGCTTTTTGCAAAGCAGGGGCACAGCTGAGATAAGTTCTGTATTTTCTTGCAAGGCTTGGGTAGATATGTTTAAAAATCAGGCTTTTTGCAAAGCAGGGGCACAGCTGAGATAAGTTCTGTATTTTCTTGCAAGGCTTGGGTAGATATGTTTAAAAATCAGGCTTTTTGCAAAGCAGGGGCACAGCTGAGATAAGTTCTGTATTTTCTTGCAAGGCTTGGGTAGATATGTTTAAAAATCAGGCTTTTTGCAAAGCAGGGGCACAGCTGAGATAAGTTCTGTATTTTCTTGCAAGGCTTGGGTAGATATGTTTAAAAATCAGGCTTTTTGCAAAGCAGGGGCACAGCTGAGATAAGTTCTGTATTTTCTTGCAAGGCTTGGGTAGATATGTTTAAAAATCAGGCTTTTTGCAAAGCAGGGGCACAGCTGAGATAAGTTCTG
Source organism: Bombina bombina (assembly GCF_027579735.1). NCBI lineage: Eukaryota > Metazoa > Chordata > Amphibia > Anura > Bombinatoridae > Bombina > Bombina bombina. The sequence goes on along the minus strand of NC_069499.1, from coordinate 1,431,258,953 downwards.
TATTTTCTTGCAAGGCTTGGGTAGATATGTTTAAAAATCAGGCTTTTTGCAAAGCAGGGGCACAGCTGAGATAAGTTCTGTATTTTCTTGCAAGGCTTGGGTAGATATGTTTAAAAATCAGGCTTTTTGCAAAGCAGGGGCACAGCTGAGATAAGTTCTGTATTTTCTTGCAAGGCTTGGGTAGATATGTTTAAAAATCAGGCTTTTTGCAAAGCAGGGGCACAGCTGAGATAAGTTCTGTATTTTCTTGCAAGGCTTGGGTAGATATGTTTAAAAATCAGGCTTTTTGCAAAGCAGGGGCACAGCTGAGATAAGTTCTGTATTTTCTTGCAAGGCTTGGGTAGATATGTTTAAAAATCAGGCTTTTTGCAAAGCAGGGGCACAGCTGAGATAAGTTCTGTATTTTCTTGCAAGGCTTGGGTAGATATGTTTAAAAATCAGGCTTTTTGCAAAGCAGGGGCACAGCTGAGATAAGTTCTGTATTTTCTTGCAAGGCTTGGGTAGATATGTTTAAAAATCAGGCTTTTTGCAAAGCAGGGGCACAGCTGAGATAAGTTCTGTATTTTCTTGCAAGGCTTGGGTAGATATGTTTAAAAATCAGGCTTTTTGCAAAGCAGGGGCACAGCTGAGATAAGTTCTGTATTTTCTTGCAAGGCTTGGGTAGATATGTTTAAAAATCAGGCTTTTTGCAAAGCAGGGGCACAGCTGAGATAAGTTCTGTATTTTCTTGCAAGGCTTGGGTAGATATGTTTAAAAATCAGGCTTTTTGCAAAGCAGGGGCACAGCTGAGATAAGTTCTGTATTTTCTTGCAAGGCTTGGGTAGATATGTTTAAAAATCAGGCTTTTTGCAAAGCAGGGGCACAGCTGAGATAAGTTCTGTATTTTCTTGCAAGGCTTGGGTAGATATGTTTAAAAATCAGGCTTTTTGCAAAGCAGGGGCACAGCTGAGATAAGTTCTGTATTTTCTTGCAAGGCTTGGGTAGATATGTTTAAAAATCAGGCTTTTTGCAAAGCAGGGGCACAGCTGAGATAAGTTCTGTATTTTCTTGCAAGGCTTGGGTAGATATGTTTAAAAATCAGGCTTTTTGCAAAGCAGGGGCACAGCTGAGATAAGTTCTGTATTTTCTTGCAAGGCTTGGGTAGATATGTTTAAAAATCAGGCTTTTTGCAAAGCAGGGGCACAGCTGAGATAAGTTCTGTATTTTCTTGCAAGGCTTGGGTAGATATGTTTAAAAATCAGGCTTTTTGCAAAGCAGGGGCACAGCTGAGATAAGTTCTGTATTTTCTTGCAAGGCTTGGGTAGATATGTTTAAAAATCAGGCTTTTTGCAAAGCAGGGGCACAGCTGAGATAAGTTCTGTATTTTCTTGCAAGGCTTGGGTAGATATGTTTAAAAATCAGGCTTTTTGCAAAGCAGGGGCACAGCTGAGATAAGTTCTGTATTTTCTTGCAAGGCTTGGGTAGATATGTTTAAAAATCAGGCTTTTTGCAAAGCAGGGGCACAGCTGAGATAAGTTCTGTATTTTCTTGCAAGGCTTGGGTAGATATGTTTAAAAATCAGGCTTTTTGCAAAGCAGGGGCACAGCTGAGATAAGTTCTGTATTTTCTTGCAAGGCTTGGGTAGATATGTTTAAAAATCAGGCTTTTTGCAAAGCAGGGGCACAGCTGAGATAAGTTCTGTATTTTCTTGCAAGGCTTGGGTAGATATGTTTAAAAATCAGGCTTTTTGCAAAGCAGGGGCACAGCTGAGATAAGTTCTGTATTTTCTTGCAAGGCTTGGGTAGATATGTTTAAAAATCAGGCTTTTTGCAAAGCAGGGGCACAGCTGAGATAAGTTCTGTATTTTCTTGCAAGGCTTGGGTAGATATGTTTAAAAATCAGGCTTTTTGCAAAGCAGGGGCACAGCTGAGATAAGTTCTGTATTTTCTTGCAAGGCTTGGGTAGATATGTTTAAAAATCAGGCTTTTTGCAAAGCAGGGGCACAGCTGAGATAAGTTCTGTATTTTCTTGCAAGGCTTGGGTAGATATGTTTAAAAATCAGGCTTTTTGCAAAGCAGGGGCACAGCTGAGATAAGTTCTGTATTTTCTTGCAAGGCTTGGGTAGATATGTTTAAAAATCAGGCTTTTTGCAAAGCAGGGGCACAGCTGAGATAAGTTCTGTATTTTCTTGCAAGGCTTGGGTAGATATGTTTAAAAATCAGGCTTTTTGCAAAGCAGGGGCACAGCTGAGATAAGTTCTGTATTTTCTTGCAAGGCTTGGGTAGATATGTTTAAAAATCAGGCTTTTTGCAAAGCAGGGGCACAGCTGAGATAAGTTCTGTATTTTCTTGCAAGGCTTGGGTAGATATGTTTAAAAATCAGGCTTTTTGCAAAGCAGGGGCACAGCTGAGATAAGTTCTGTATTTTCTTGCAAGGCTTGGGTAGATATGTTTAAAAATCAGGCTTTTTGCAAAGCAGGGGCACAGCTGAGATAAGTTCTGTATTTTCTTGCAAGGCTTGGGTAGATATGTTTAAAAATCAGGCTTTTTGCAAAGCAGGGGCACAGCTGAGATAAGTTCTGTATTTTCTTGCAAGGCTTGGGTAGATATGTTTAAAAATCAGGCTTTTTGCAAAGCAGGGGCACAGCTGAGATAAGTTCTGTATTTTCTTGCAAGGCTTGGGTAGATATGTTTAAAAATCAGGCTTTTTGCAAAGCAGGGGCACAGCTGAGATAAGTTCTGTATTTTCTTGCAAGGCTTGGGTAGATATGTTTAAAAATCAGGCTTTTTGCAAAGCAGGGGCACAGCTGAGATAAGTTCTGTATTTTCTTGCAAGGCTTGGGTAGATATGTTTAAAAATCAGGCTTTTTGCAAAGCAGGGGCACAGCTGAGATAAGTTCTGTATTTTCTTGCAAGGCTTGGGTAGATATGTTTAAAAATCAGGCTTTTTGCAAAGCAGGGGCACAGCTGAGATAAGTTCTGTATTTTCTTGCAAGGCTTGGGTAGATATGTTTAAAAATCAGGCTTTTTGCAAAGCAGGGGCACAGCTGAGATAAGTTCTGTATTTTCTTGCAAGGCTTGGGTAGATATGTTTAAAAATCAGGCTTTTTGCAAAGCAGGGGCACAGCTGAGATAAGTTCTGTATTTTCTTGCAAGGCTTGGGTAGATATGTTTAAAAATCAGGCTTTTTGCAAAGCAGGGGCACAGCTGAGATAAGTTCTGTATTTTCTTGCAAGGCTTGGGTAGATATGTTTAAAAATCAGGCTTTTTGCAAAGCAGGGGCACAGCTGAGATAAGTTCTGTATTTTCTTGCAAGGCTTGGGTAGATATGTTTAAAAATCAGGCTTTTTGCAAAGCAGGGGCACAGCTGAGATAAGTTCTGTATTTTCTTGCAAGGCTTGGGTAGATATGTTTAAAAATCAGGCTTTTTGCAAAGCAGGGGCACAGCTGAGATAAGTTCTGTATTTTCTTGCAAGGCTTGGGTAGATATGTTTAAAAATCAGGCTTTTTGCAAAGCAGGGGCACAGCTGAGATAAGTTCTGTATTTTCTTGCAAGGCTTGGGTAGATATGTTTAAAAATCAGGCTTTTTGCAAAGCAGGGGCACAGCTGAGATAAGTTCTGTATTTTCTTGCAAGGCTTGGGTAGATATGTTTAAAAATCAGGCTTTTTGCAAAGCAGGGGCACAGCTGAGATAAGTTCTGTATTTTCTTGCAAGGCTTGGGTAGATATGTTTAAAAATCAGGCTTTTTGCAAAGCAGGGGCACAGCTGAGATAAGTTCTGTATTTTCTTGCAAGGCTTGGGTAGATATGTTTAAAAATCAGGCTTTTTGCAAAGCAGGGGCACAGCTGAGATAAGTTCTGTATTTTCTTGCAAGGCTTGGGTAGATATGTTTAAAAATCAGGCTTTTTGCAAAGCAGGGGCACAGCTGAGATAAGTTCTGTATTTTCTTGCAAGGCTTGGGTAGATATGTTTAAAAATCAGGCTTTTTGCAAAGCAGGGGCACAGCTGAGATAAGTTCTGTATTTTCTTGCAAGGCTTGGGTAGATATGTTTAAAAATCAGGCTTTTTGCAAAGCAGGGGCACAGCTGAGATAAGTTCTGTATTTTCTTGCAAGGCTTGGGTAGATATGTTTAAAAATCAGGCTTTTTGCAAAGCAGGGGCACAGCTGAGATAAGTTCTGTATTTTCTTGCAAGGCTTGGGTAGATATGTTTAAAAATCAGGCTTTTTGCAAAGCAGGGGCACAGCTGAGATAAGTTCTGTATTTTCTTGCAAGGCTTGGGTAGATATGTTTAAAAATCAGGCTTTTTGCAAAGCAGGGGCACAGCTGAGATAAGTTCTGTATTTTCTTGCAAGGCTTGGGTAGATATGTTTAAAAATCAGGCTTTTTGCAAAGCAGGGGCACAGCTGAGATAAGTTCTGTATTTTCTTGCAAGGCTTGGGTAGATATGTTTAAAAATCAGGCTTTTTGCAAAGCAGGGGCACAGCTGAGATAAGTTCTGTATTTTCTTGCAAGGCTTGGGTAGATATGTTTAAAAATCAGGCTTTTTGCAAAGCAGGGGCACAGCTGAGATAAGTTCTGTATTTTCTTGCAAGGCTTGGGTAGATATGTTTAAAAATCAGGCTTTTTGCAAAGCAGGGGCACAGCTGAGATAAGTTCTGTATTTTCTTGCAAGGCTTGGGTAGATATGTTTAAAAATCAGGCTTTTTGCAAAGCAGGGGCACAGCTGAGATAAGTTCTGTATTTTCTTGCAAGGCTTGGGTAGATATGTTTAAAAATCAGGCTTTTTGCAAAGCAGGGGCACAGCTGAGATAAGTTCTGTATTTTCTTGCAAGGCTTGGGTAGATATGTTTAAAAATCAGGCTTTTTGCAAAGCAGGGGCACAGCTGAGATAAGTTCTGTATTTTCTTGCAAGGCTTGGGTAGATATGTTTAAAAATCAGGCTTTTTGCAAAGCAGGGGCACAGCTGAGATAAGTTCTGTATTTTCTTGCAAGGCTTGGGTAGATATGTTTAAAAATCAGGCTTTTTGCAAAGCAGGGGCACAGCTGAGATAAGTTCTGTATTTTCTTGCAAGGCTTGGGTAGATATGTTTAAAAATCAGGCTTTTTGCAAAGCAGGGGCACAGCTGAGATAAGTTCTGTATTTTCTTGCAAGGCTTGGGTAGATATGTTTAAAAATCAGGCTTTTTGCAAAGCAGGGGCACAGCTGAGATAAGTTCTGTATTTTCTTGCAAGGCTTGGGTAGATATGTTTAAAAATCAGGCTTTTTGCAAAGCAGGGGCACAGCTGAGATAAGTTCTGTATTTTCTTGCAAGGCTTGGGTAGATATGTTTAAAAATCAGGCTTTTTGCAAAGCAGGGGCACAGCTGAGATAAGTTCTGTATTTTCTTGCAAGGCTTGGGTAGATATGTTTAAAAATCAGGCTTTTTGCAAAGCAGGGGCACAGCTGAGATAAGTTCTGTATTTTCTTGCAAGGCTTGGGTAGATATGTTTAAAAATCAGGCTTTTTGCAAAGCAGGGGCACAGCTGAGATAAGTTCTGTATTTTCTTGCAAGGCTTGGGTAGATATGTTTAAAAATCAGGCTTTTTGCAAAGCAGGGGCACAGCTGAGATAAGTTCTGTATTTTCTTGCAAGGCTTGGGTAGATATGTTTAAAAATCAGGCTTTTTGCAAAGCAGGGGCACAGCTGAGATAAGTTCTGTATTTTCTTGCAAGGCTTGGGTAGATATGTTTAAAAATCAGGCTTTTTGCAAAGCAGGGGCACAGCTGAGATAAGTTCTGTATTTTCTTGCAAGGCTTGGGTAGATATGTTTAAAAATCAGGCTTTTTGCAAAGCAGGGGCACAGCTGAGATAAGTTCTGTATTTTCTTGCAAGGCTTGGGTAGATATGTTTAAAAATCAGGCTTTTTGCAAAGCAGGGGCACAGCTGAGATAAGTTCTGTATTTTCTTGCAAGGCTTGGGTAGATATGTTTAAAAATCAGGCTTTTTGCAAAGCAGGGGCACAGCTGAGATAAGTTCTGTATTTTCTTGCAAGGCTTGGGTAGATATGTTTAAAAATCAGGCTTTTTGCAAAGCAGGGGCACAGCTGAGATAAGTTCTGTATTTTCTTGCAAGGCTTGGGTAGATATGTTTAAAAATCAGGCTTTTTGCAAAGCAGGGGCACAGCTGAGATAAGTTCTGTATTTTCTTGCAAGGCTTGGGTAGATATGTTTAAAAATCAGGCTTTTTGCAAAGCAGGGGCACAGCTGAGATAAGTTCTGTATTTTCTTGCAAGGCTTGGGTAGATATGTTTAAAAATCAGGCTTTTTGCAAAGCAGGGGCACAGCTGAGATAAGTTCTGTATTTTCTTGCAAGGCTTGGGTAGATATGTTTAAAAATCAGGCTTTTTGCAAAGCAGGGGCACAGCTGAGATAAGTTCTGTATTTTCTTGCAAGGCTTGGGTAGATATGTTTAAAAATCAGGCTTTTTGCAAAGCAGGGGCACAGCTGAGATAAGTTCTGTATTTTCTTGCAAGGCTTGGGTAGATATGTTTAAAAATCAGGCTTTTTGCAAAGCAGGGGCACAGCTGAGATAAGTTCTGTATTTTCTTGCAAGGCTTGGGTAGATATGTTTAAAAATCAGGCTTTTTGCAAAGCAGGGGCACAGCTGAGATAAGTTCTGTATTTTCTTGCAAGGCTTGGGTAGATATGTTTAAAAATCAGGCTTTTTGCAAAGCAGGGGCACAGCTGAGATAAGTTCTGTATTTTCTTGCAAGGCTTGGGTAGATATGTTTAAAAATCAGGCTTTTTGCAAAGCAGGGGCACAGCTGAGATAAGTTCTGTATTTTCTTGCAAGGCTTGGGTAGATATGTTTAAAAATCAGGCTTTTTGCAAAGCAGGGGCACAGCTGAGATAAGTTCTGTATTTTCTTGCAAGGCTTGGGTAGATATGTTTAAAAATCAGGCTTTTTGCAAAGCAGGGGCACAGCTGAGATAAGTTCTGTATTTTCTTGCAAGGCTTGGGTAGATATGTTTAAAAATCAGGCTTTTTGCAAAGCAGGGGCACAGCTGAGATAAGTTCTGTATTTTCTTGCAAGGCTTGGGTAGATATGTTTAAAAATCAGGCTTTTTGCAAAGCAGGGGCACAGCTGAGATAAGTTCTGTATTTTCTTGCAAGGCTTGGGTAGATATGTTTAAAAATCAGGCTTTTTGCAAAGCAGGGGCACAGCTGAGATAAGTTCTGTATTTTCTTGCAAGGCTTGGGTAGATATGTTTAAAAATCAGGCTTTTTGCAAAGCAGGGGCACAGCTGAGATAAGTTCTGTATTTTCTTGCAAGGCTTGGGTAGATATGTTTAAAAATCAGGCTTTTTGCAAAGCAGGGGCACAGCTGAGATAAGTTCTGTATTTTCTTGCAAGGCTTGGGTAGATATGTTTAAAAATCAGGCTTTTTGCAAAGCAGGGGCACAGCTGAGATAAGTTCTGTATTTTCTTGCAAGGCTTGGGTAGATATGTTTAAAAATCAGGCTTTTTGCAAAGCAGGGGCACAGCTGAGATAAGTTCTGTATTTTCTTGCAAGGCTTGGGTAGATATGTTTAAAAATCAGGCTTTTTGCAAAGCAGGGGCACAGCTGAGATAAGTTCTGTATTTTCTTGCAAGGCTTGGGTAGATATGTTTAAAAATCAGGCTTTTTGCAAAGCAGGGGCACAGCTGAGATAAGTTCTGTATTTTCTTGCAAGGCTTGGGTAGATATGTTTAAAAATCAGGCTTTTTGCAAAGCAGGGGCACAGCTGAGATAAGTTCTGTATTTTCTTGCAAGGCTTGGGTAGATATGTTTAAAAATCAGGCTTTTTGCAAAGCAGGGGCACAGCTGAGATAAGTTCTGTATTTTCTTGCAAGGCTTGGGTAGATATGTTTAAAAATCAGGCTTTTTGCAAAGCAGGGGCACAGCTGAGATAAGTTCTGTATTTTCTTGCAAGGCTTGGGTAGATATGTTTAAAAATCAGGCTTTTTGCAAAGCAGGGGCACAGCTGAGATAAGTTCTGTATTTTCTTGCAAGGCTTGGGTAGATATGTTTAAAAATCAGGCTTTTTGCAAAGCAGGGGCACAGCTGAGATAAGTTCTGTATTTTCTTGCAAGGCTTGGGTAGATATGTTTAAAAATCAGGCTTTTTGCAAAGCAGGGGCACAGCTGAGATAAGTTCTGTATTTTCTTGCAAGGCTTGGGTAGATATGTTTAAAAATCAGGCTTTTTGCAAAGCAGGGGCACAGCTGAGATAAGTTCTGTATTTTCTTGCAAGGCTTGGGTAGATATGTTTAAAAATCAGGCTTTTTGCAAAGCAGGGGCACAGCTGAGATAAGTTCTGTATTTTCTTGCAAGGCTTGGGTAGATATGTTTAAAAATCAGGCTTTTTGCAAAGCAGGGGCACAGCTGAGATAAGTTCTGTATTTTCTTGCAAGGCTTGGGTAGATATGTTTAAAAATCAGGCTTTTTGCAAAGCAGGGGCACAGCTGAGATAAGTTCTGTATTTTCTTGCAAGGCTTGGGTAGATATGTTTAAAAATCAGGCTTTTTGCAAAGCAGGGGCACAGCTGAGATAAGTTCTGTATTTTCTTGCAAGGCTTGGGTAGATATGTTTAAAAATCAGGCTTTTTGCAAAGCAGGGGCACAGCTGAGATAAGTTCTGTATTTTCTTGCAAGGCTTGGGTAGATATGTTTAAAAATCAGGCTTTTTGCAAAGCAGGGGCACAGCTGAGATAAGTTCTGTATTTTCTTGCAAGGCTTGGGTAGATATGTTTAAAAATCAGGCTTTTTGCAAAGCAGGGGCACAGCTGAGATAAGTTCTGTATTTTCTTGCAAGGCTTGGGTAGATATGTTTAAAAATCAGGCTTTTTGCAAAGCAGGGGCACAGCTGAGATAAGTTCTGTATTTTCTTGCAAGGCTTGGGTAGATATGTTTAAAAATCAGGCTTTTTGCAAAGCAGGGGCACAGCTGAGATAAGTTCTGTATTTTCTTGCAAGGCTTGGGTAGATATGTTTAAAAATCAGGCTTTTTGCAAAGCAGGGGCACAGCTGAGATAAGTTCTGTATTTTCTTGCAAGGCTTGGGTAGATATGTTTAAAAATCAGGCTTTTTGCAAAGCAGGGGCACAGCTGAGATAAGTTCTGTATTTTCTTGCAAGGCTTGGGTAGATATGTTTAAAAATCAGGCTTTTTGCAAAGCAGGGGCACAGCTGAGATAAGTTCTGTATTTTCTTGCAAGGCTTGGGTAGATATGTTTAAAAATCAGGCTTTTTGCAAAGCAGGGGCACAGCTGAGATAAGTTCTGTATTTTCTTGCAAGGCTTGGGTAGATATGTTTAAAAATCAGGCTTTTTGCAAAGCAGGGGCACAGCTGAGATAAGTTCTGTATTTTCTTGCAAGGCTTGGGTAGATATGTTTAAAAATCAGGCTTTTTGCAAAGCAGGGGCACAGCTGAGATAAGTTCTGTATTTTCTTGCAAGGCTTGGGTAGATATGTTTAAAAATCAGGCTTTTTGCAAAGCAGGGGCACAGCTGAGATAAGTTCTGTATTTTCTTGCAAGGCTTGGGTAGATATGTTTAAAAATCAGGCTTTTTGCAAAGCAGGGGCACAGCTGAGATAAGTTCTGTATTTTCTTGCAAGGCTTGGGTAGATATGTTTAAAAATCAGGCTTTTTGCAAAGCAGGGGCACAGCTGAGATAAGTTCTGTATTTTCTTGCAAGGCTTGGGTAGATATGTTTAAAAATCAGGCTTTTTGCAAAGCAGGGGCACAGCTGAGATAAGTTCTGTATTTTCTTGCAAGGCTTGGGTAGATATGTTTAAAAATCAGGCTTTTTGCAAAGCAGGGGCACAGCTGAGATAAGTTCTGTATTTTCTTGCAAGGCTTGGGTAGATATGTTTAAAAATCAGGCTTTTTGCAAAGCAGGGGCACAGCTGAGATAAGTTCTGTATTTTCTTGCAAGGCTTGGGTAGATATGTTTAAAAATCAGGCTTTTTGCAAAGCAGGGGCACAGCTGAGATAAGTTCTGTATTTTCTTGCAAGGCTTGGGTAGATATGTTTAAAAATCAGGCTTTTTGCAAAGCAGGGGCACAGCTGAGATAAGTTCTGTATTTTCTTGCAAGGCTTGGGTAGATATGTTTAAAAATCAGGCTTTTTGCAAAGCAGGGGCACAGCTGAGATAAGTTCTGTATTTTCTTGCAAGGCTTGGGTAGATATGTTTAAAAATCAGGCTTTTTGCAAAGCAGGGGCACAGCTGAGATAAGTTCTGTATTTTCTTGCAAGGCTTGGGTAGATATGTTTAAAAATCAGGCTTTTTGCAAAGCAGGGGCACAGCTGAGATAAGTTCTGTATTTTCTTGCAAGGCTTGGGTAGATATGTTTAAAAATCAGGCTTTTTGCAAAGCAGGGGCACAGCTGAGATAAGTTCTGTATTTTCTTGCAAGGCTTGGGTAGATATGTTTAAAAATCAGGCTTTTTGCAAAGCAGGGGCACAGCTGAGATAAGTTCTGTATTTTCTTGCAAGGCTTGGGTAGATATGTTTAAAAATCAGGCTTTTTGCAAAGCAGGGGCACAGCTGAGATAAGTTCTGTATTTTCTTGCAAGGCTTGGGTAGATATGTTTAAAAATCAGGCTTTTTGCAAAGCAGGGGCACAGCTGAGATAAGTTCTGTATTTTCTTGCAAGGCTTGGGTAGATATGTTTAAAAATCAGGCTTTTTGCAAAGCAGGGGCACAGCTGAGATAAGTTCTGTATTTTCTTGCAAGGCTTGGGTAGATATGTTTAAAAATCAGGCTTTTTGCAAAGCAGGGGCACAGCTGAGATAAGTTCTGTATTTTCTTGCAAGGCTTGGGTAGATATGTTTAAAAATCAGGCTTTTTGCAAAGCAGGGGCACAGCTGAGATAAGTTCTGTATTTTCTTGCAAGGCTTGGGTAGATATGTTTAAAAATCAGGCTTTTTGCAAAGCAGGGGCACAGCTGAGATAAGTTCTGTATTTTCTTGCAAGGCTTGGGTAGATATGTTTAAAAATCAGGCTTTTTGCAAAGCAGGGGCACAGCTGAGATAAGTTCTGTATTTTCTTGCAAGGCTTGGGTAGATATGTTTAAAAATCAGGCTTTTTGCAAAGCAGGGGCACAGCTGAGATAAGTTCTGTATTTTCTTGCAAGGCTTGGGTAGATATGTTTAAAAATCAGGCTTTTTGCAAAGCAGGGGCACAGCTGAGATAAGTTCTGTATTTTCTTGCAAGGCTTGGGTAGATATGTTTAAAAATCAGGCTTTTTGCAAAGCAGGGGCACAGCTGAGATAAGTTCTGTATTTTCTTGCAAGGCTTGGGTAGATATGTTTAAAAATCAGGCTTTTTGCAAAGCAGGGGCACAGCTGAGATAAGTTCTGTATTTTCTTGCAAGGCTTGGGTAGATATGTTTAAAAATCAGGCTTTTTGCAAAGCAGGGGCACAGCTGAGATAAGTTCTGTATTTTCTTGCAAGGCTTGGGTAGATATGTTTAAAAATCAGGCTTTTTGCAAAGCAGGGGCACAGCTGAGATAAGTTCTGTATTTTCTTGCAAGGCTTGGGTAGATATGTTTAAAAATCAGGCTTTTTGCAAAGCAGGGGCACAGCTGAGATAAGTTCTGTATTTTCTTGCAAGGCTTGGGTAGATATGTTTAAAAATCAGGCTTTTTGCAAAGCAGGGGCACAGCTGAGATAAGTTCTGTATTTTCTTGCAAGGCTTGGGTAGATATGTTTAAAAATCAGGCTTTTTGCAAAGCAGGGGCACAGCTGAGATAAGTTCTGTATTTTCTTGCAAGGCTTGGGTAGATATGTTTAAAAATCAGGCTTTTTGCAAAGCAGGGGCACAGCTGAGATAAGTTCTGTATTTTCTTGCAAGGCTTGGGTAGATATGTTTAAAAATCAGGCTTTTTGCAAAGCAGGGGCACAGCTGAGATAAGTTCTGTATTTTCTTGCAAGGCTTGGGTAGATATGTTTAAAAATCAGGCTTTTTGCAAAGCAGGGGCACAGCTGAGATAAGTTCTGTATTTTCTTGCAAGGCTTGGGTAGATATGTTTAAAAATCAGGCTTTTTGCAAAGCAGGGGCACAGCTGAGATAAGTTCTGTATTTTCTTGCAAGGCTTGGGTAGATATGTTTAAAAATCAGGCTTTTTGCAAAGCAGGGGCACAGCTGAGATAAGTTCTGTATTTTCTTGCAAGGCTTGGGTAGATATGTTTAAAAATCAGGCTTTTTGCAAAGCAGGGGCACAGCTGAGATAAGTTCTGTATTTTCTTGCAAGGCTTGGGTAGATATGTTTAAAAATCAGGCTTTTTGCAAAGCAGGGGCACAGCTGAGATAAGTTCTGTATTTTCTTGCAAGGCTTGGGTAGATATGTTTAAAAATCAGGCTTTTTGCAAAGCAGGGGCACAGCTGAGATAAGTTCTGTATTTTCTTGCAAGGCTTGGGTAGATATGTTTAAAAATCAGGCTTTTTGCAAAGCAGGGGCACAGCTGAGATAAGTTCTGTATTTTCTTGCAAGGCTTGGGTAGATATGTTTAAAAATCAGGCTTTTTGCAAAGCAGGGGCACAGCTGAGATAAGTTCTGTATTTTCTTGCAAGGCTTGGGTAGATATGTTTAAAAATCAGGCTTTTTGCAAAGCAGGGGCACAGCTGAGATAAGTTCTGTATTTTCTTGCAAGGCTTGGGTAGATATGTTTAAAAATCAGGCTTTTTGCAAAGCAGGGGCACAGCTGAGATAAGTTCTGTATTTTCTTGCAAGGCTTGGGTAGATATGTTTAAAAATCAGGCTTTTTGCAAAGCAGGGGCACAGCTGAGATAAGTTCTGTATTTTCTTGCAAGGCTTGGGTAGATATGTTTAAAAATCAGGCTTTTTGCAAAGCAGGGGCACAGCTGAGATAAGTTCTGTATTTTCTTGCAAGGCTTGGGTAGATATGTTTAAAAATCAGGCTTTTTGCAAAGCAGGGGCACAGCTGAGATAAGTTCTGTATTTTCTTGCAAGGCTTGGGTAGATATGTTTAAAAATCAGGCTTTTTGCAAAGCAGGGGCACAGCTGAGATAAGTTCTGTATTTTCTTGCAAGGCTTGGGTAGATATGTTTAAAAATCAGGCTTTTTGCAAAGCAGGGGCACAGCTGAGATAAGTTCTGTATTTTCTTGCAAGGCTTGGGTAGATATGTTTAAAAATCAGGCTTTTTGCAAAGCAGGGGCACAGCTGAGATAAGTTCTGTATTTTCTTGCAAGGCTTGGGTAGATATGTTTAAAAATCAGGCTTTTTGCAAAGCAGGGGCACAGCTGAGATAAGTTCTGTATTTTCTTGCAAGGCTTGGGTAGATATGTTTAAAAATCAGGCTTTTTGCAAAGCAGGGGCACAGCTGAGATAAGTTCTGTATTTTCTTGCAAGGCTTGGGTAGATATGTTTAAAAATCAGGCTTTTTGCAAAGCAGGGGCACAGCTGAGATAAGTTCTGTATTTTCTTGCAAGGCTTGGGTAGATATGTTTAAAAATCAGGCTTTTTGCAAAGCAGGGGCACAGCTGAGATAAGTTCTGTATTTTCTTGCAAGGCTTGGGTAGATATGTTTAAAAATCAGGCTTTTTGCAAAGCAGGGGCACAGCTGAGATAAGTTCTGTATTTTCTTGCAAGGCTTGGGTAGATATGTTTAAAAATCAGGCTTTTTGCAAAGCAGGGGCACAGCTGAGATAAGTTCTGTATTTTCTTGCAAGGCTTGGGTAGATATGTTTAAAAATCAGGCTTTTTGCAAAGCAGGGGCACAGCTGAGATAAGTTCTGTATTTTCTTGCAAGGCTTGGGTAGATATGTTTAAAAATCAGGCTTTTTGCAAAGCAGGGGCACAGCTGAGATAAGTTCTGTATTTTCTTGCAAGGCTTGGGTAGATATGTTTAAAAATCAGGCTTTTTGCAAAGCAGGGGCACAGCTGAGATAAGTTCTGTATTTTCTTGCAAGGCTTGGGTAGATATGTTTAAAAATCAGGCTTTTTGCAAAGCAGGGGCACAGCTGAGATAAGTTCTGTATTTTCTTGCAAGGCTTGGGTAGATATGTTTAAAAATCAGGCTTTTTGCAAAGCAGGGGCACAGCTGAGATAAGTTCTGTATTTTCTTGCAAGGCTTGGGTAGATATGTTTAAAAATCAGGCTTTTTGCAAAGCAGGGGCACAGCTGAGATAAGTTCTGTATTTTCTTGCAAGGCTTGGGTAGATATGTTTAAAAATCAGGCTTTTTGCAAAGCAGGGGCACAGCTGAGATAAGTTCTGTATTTTCTTGCAAGGCTTGGGTAGATATGTTTAAAAATCAGGCTTTTTGCAAAGCAGGGGCACAGCTGAGATAAGTTCTGTATTTTCTTGCAAGGCTTGGGTAGATATGTTTAAAAATCAGGCTTTTTGCAAAGCAGGGGCACAGCTGAGATAAGTTCTGTATTTTCTTGCAAGGCTTGGGTAGATATGTTTAAAAATCAGGCTTTTTGCAAAGCAGGGGCACAGCTGAGATAAGTTCTGTATTTTCTTGCAAGGCTTGGGTAGATATGTTTAAAAATCAGGCTTTTTGCAAAGCAGGGGCACAGCTGAGATAAGTTCTGTATTTTCTTGCAAGGCTTGGGTAGATATGTTTAAAAATCAGGCTTTTTGCAAAGCAGGGGCACAGCTGAGATAAGTTCTGTATTTTCTTGCAAGGCTTGGGTAGATATGTTTAAAAATCAGGCTTTTTGCAAAGCAGGGGCACAGCTGAGATAAGTTCTGTATTTTCTTGCAAGGCTTGGGTAGATATGTTTAAAAATCAGGCTTTTTGCAAAGCAGGGGCACAGCTGAGATAAGTTCTGTATTTTCTTGCAAGGCTTGGGTAGATATGTTTAAAAATCAGGCTTTTTGCAAAGCAGGGGCACAGCTGAGATAAGTTCTGTATTTTCTTGCAAGGCTTGGGTAGATATGTTTAAAAATCAGGCTTTTTGCAAAGCAGGGGCACAGCTGAGATAAGTTCTGTATTTTCTTGCAAGGCTTGGGTAGATATGTTTAAAAATCAGGCTTTTTGCAAAGCAGGGGCACAGCTGAGATAAGTTCTGTATTTTCTTGCAAGGCTTGGGTAGATATGTTTAAAAATCAGGCTTTTTGCAAAGCAGGGGCACAGCTGAGATAAGTTCTGTATTTTCTTGCAAGGCTTGGGTAGATATGTTTAAAAATCAGGCTTTTTGCAAAGCAGGGGCACAGCTGAGATAAGTTCTGTATTTTCTTGCAAGGCTTGGGTAGATATGTTTAAAAATCAGGCTTTTTGCAAAGCAGGGGCACAGCTGAGATAAGTTCTGTATTTTCTTGCAAGGCTTGGGTAGATATGTTTAAAAATCAGGCTTTTTGCAAAGCAGGGGCACAGCTGAGATAAGTTCTGTATTTTCTTGCAAGGCTTGGGTAGATATGTTTAAAAATCAGGCTTTTTGCAAAGCAGGGGCACAGCTGAGATAAGTTCTGTATTTTCTTGCAAGGCTTGGGTAGATATGTTTAAAAATCAGGCTTTTTGCAAAGCAGGGGCACAGCTGAGATAAGTTCTGTATTTTCTTGCAAGGCTTGGGTAGATATGTTTAAAAATCAGGCTTTTTGCAAAGCAGGGGCACAGCTGAGATAAGTTCTGTATTTTCTTGCAAGGCTTGGGTAGATATGTTTAAAAATCAGGCTTTTTGCAAAGCAGGGGCACAGCTGAGATAAGTTCTGTATTTTCTTGCAAGGCTTGGGTAGATATGTTTAAAAATCAGGCTTTTTGCAAAGCAGGGGCACAGCTGAGATAAGTTCTGTATTTTCTTGCAAGGCTTGGGTAGATATGTTTAAAAATCAGGCTTTTTGCAAAGCAGGGGCACAGCTGAGATAAGTTCTGTATTTTCTTGCAAGGCTTGGGTAGATATGTTTAAAAATCAGGCTTTTTGCAAAGCAGGGGCACAGCTGAGATAAGTTCTGTATTTTCTTGCAAGGCTTGGGTAGATATGTTTAAAAATCAGGCTTTTTGCAAAGCAGGGGCACAGCTGAGATAAGTTCTGTATTTTCTTGCAAGGCTTGGGTAGATATGTTTAAAAATCAGGCTTTTTGCAAAGCAGGGGCACAGCTGAGATAAGTTCTGTATTTTCTTGCAAGGCTTGGGTAGATATGTTTAAAAATCAGGCTTTTTGCAAAGCAGGGGCACAGCTGAGATAAGTTCTGTATTTTCTTGCAAGGCTTGGGTAGATATGTTTAAAAATCAGGCTTTTTGCAAAGCAGGGGCACAGCTGAGATAAGTTCTGTATTTTCTTGCAAGGCTTGGGTAGATATGTTTAAAAATCAGGCTTTTTGCAAAGCAGGGGCACAGCTGAGATAAGTTCTGTATTTTCTTGCAAGGCTTGGGTAGATATGTTTAAAAATCAGGCTTTTTGCAAAGCAGGGGCACAGCTGAGATAAGTTCTGTATTTTCTTGCAAGGCTTGGGTAGATATGTTTAAAAATCAGGCTTTTTGCAAAGCAGGGGCACAGCTGAGATAAGTTCTGTATTTTCTTGCAAGGCTTGGGTAGATATGTTTAAAAATCAGGCTTTTTGCAAAGCAGGGGCACAGCTGAGATAAGTTCTGTATTTTCTTGCAAGGCTTGGGTAGATATGTTTAAAAATCAGGCTTTTTGCAAAGCAGGGGCACAGCTGAGATAAGTTCTGTATTTTCTTGCAAGGCTTGGGTAGATATGTTTAAAAATCAGGCTTTTTGCAAAGCAGGGGCACAGCTGAGATAAGTTCTGTATTTTCTTGCAAGGCTTGGGTAGATATGTTTAAAAATCAGGCTTTTTGCAAAGCAGGGGCACAGCTGAGATAAGTTCTGTATTTTCTTGCAAGGCTTGGGTAGATATGTTTAAAAATCAGGCTTTTTGCAAAGCAGGGGCACAGCTGAGATAAGTTCTGTATTTTCTTGCAAGGCTTGGGTAGATATGTTTAAAAATCAGGCTTTTTGCAAAGCAGGGGCACAGCTGAGATAAGTTCTGTATTTTCTTGCAAGGCTTGGGTAGATATGTTTAAAAATCAGGCTTTTTGCAAAGCAGGGGCACAGCTGAGATAAGTTCTGTATTTTCTTGCAAGGCTTGGGTAGATATGTTTAAAAATCAGGCTTTTTGCAAAGCAGGGGCACAGCTGAGATAAGTTCTGTATTTTCTTGCAAGGCTTGGGTAGATATGTTTAAAAATCAGGCTTTTTGCAAAGCAGGGGCACAGCTGAGATAAGTTCTGTATTTTCTTGCAAGGCTTGGGTAGATATGTTTAAAAATCAGGCTTTTTGCAAAGCAGGGGCACAGCTGAGATAAGTTCTGTATTTTCTTGCAAGGCTTGGGTAGATATGTTTAAAAATCAGGCTTTTTGCAAAGCAGGGGCACAGCTGAGATAAGTTCTGTATTTTCTTGCAAGGCTTGGGTAGATATGTTTAAAAATCAGGCTTTTTGCAAAGCAGGGGCACAGCTGAGATAAGTTCTGTATTTTCTTGCAAGGCTTGGGTAGATATGTTTAAAAATCAGGCTTTTTGCAAAGCAGGGGCACAGCTGAGATAAGTTCTGTATTTTCTTGCAAGGCTTGGGTAGATATGTTTAAAAATCAGGCTTTTTGCAAAGCAGGGGCACAGCTGAGATAAGTTCTGTATTTTCTTGCAAGGCTTGGGTAGATATGTTTAAAAATCAGGCTTTTTGCAAAGCAGGGGCACAGCTGAGATAAGTTCTGTATTTTCTTGCAAGGCTTGGGTAGATATGTTTAAAAATCAGGCTTTTTGCAAAGCAGGGGCACAGCTGAGATAAGTTCTGTATTTTCTTGCAAGGCTTGGGTAGATATGTTTAAAAATCAGGCTTTTTGCAAAGCAGGGGCACAGCTGAGATAAGTTCTGTATTTTCTTGCAAGGCTTGGGTAGATATGTTTAAAAATCAGGCTTTTTGCAAAGCAGGGGCACAGCTGAGATAAGTTCTGTATTTTCTTGCAAGGCTTGGGTAGATATGTTTAAAAATCAGGCTTTTTGCAAAGCAGGGGCACAGCTGAGATAAGTTCTGTATTTTCTTGCAAGGCTTGGGTAGATATGTTTAAAAATCAGGCTTTTTGCAAAGCAGGGGCACAGCTGAGATAAGTTCTGTATTTTCTTGCAAGGCTTGGGTAGATATGTTTAAAAATCAGGCTTTTTGCAAAGCAGGGGCACAGCTGAGATAAGTTCTGTATTTTCTTGCAAGGCTTGGGTAGATATGTTTAAAAATCAGGCTTTTTGCAAAGCAGGGGCACAGCTGAGATAAGTTCTGTATTTTCTTGCAAGGCTTGGGTAGATATGTTTAAAAATCAGGCTTTTTGCAAAGCAGGGGCACAGCTGAGATAAGTTCTGTATTTTCTTGCAAGGCTTGGGTAGATATGTTTAAAAATCAGGCTTTTTGCAAAGCAGGGGCACAGCTGAGATAAGTTCTGTATTTTCTTGCAAGGCTTGGGTAGATATGTTTAAAAATCAGGCTTTTTGCAAAGCAGGGGCACAGCTGAGATAAGTTCTGTATTTTCTTGCAAGGCTTGGGTAGATATGTTTAAAAATCAGGCTTTTTGCAAAGCAGGGGCACAGCTGAGATAAGTTCTGTATTTTCTTGCAAGGCTTGGGTAGATATGTTTAAAAATCAGGCTTTTTGCAAAGCAGGGGCACAGCTGAGATAAGTTCTGTATTTTCTTGCAAGGCTTGGGTAGATATGTTTAAAAATCAGGCTTTTTGCAAAGCAGGGGCACAGCTGAGATAAGTTCTGTATTTTCTTGCAAGGCTTGGGTAGATATGTTTAAAAATCAGGCTTTTTGCAAAGCAGGGGCACAGCTGAGATAAGTTCTGTATTTTCTTGCAAGGCTTGGGTAGATATGTTTAAAAATCAGGCTTTTTGCAAAGCAGGGGCACAGCTGAGATAAGTTCTGTATTTTCTTGCAAGGCTTGGGTAGATATGTTTAAAAATCAGGCTTTTTGCAAAGCAGGGGCACAGCTGAGATAAGTTCTGTATTTTCTTGCAAGGCTTGGGTAGATATGTTTAAAAATCAGGCTTTTTGCAAAGCAGGGGCACAGCTGAGATAAGTTCTGTATTTTCTTGCAAGGCTTGGGTAGATATGTTTAAAAATCAGGCTTTTTGCAAAGCAGGGGCACAGCTGAGATAAGTTCTGTATTTTCTTGCAAGGCTTGGGTAGATATGTTTAAAAATCAGGCTTTTTGCAAAGCAGGGGCACAGCTGAGATAAGTTCTGTATTTTCTTGCAAGGCTTGGGTAGATATGTTTAAAAATCAGGCTTTTTGCAAAGCAGGGGCACAGCTGAGATAAGTTCTGTATTTTCTTGCAAGGCTTGGGTAGATATGTTTAAAAATCAGGCTTTTTGCAAAGCAGGGGCACAGCTGAGATAAGTTCTGTATTTTCTTGCAAGGCTTGGGTAGATATGTTTAAAAATCAGGCTTTTTGCAAAGCAGGGGCACAGCTGAGATAAGTTCTGTATTTTCTTGCAAGGCTTGGGTAGATATGTTTAAAAATCAGGCTTTTTGCAAAGCAGGGGCACAGCTGAGATAAGTTCTGTATTTTCTTGCAAGGCTTGGGTAGATATGTTTAAAAATCAGGCTTTTTGCAAAGCAGGGGCACAGCTGAGATAAGTTCTGTATTTTCTTGCAAGGCTTGGGTAGATATGTTTAAAAATCAGGCTTTTTGCAAAGCAGGGGCACAGCTGAGATAAGTTCTGTATTTTCTTGCAAGGCTTGGGTAGATATGTTTAAAAATCAGGCTTTTTGCAAAGCAGGGGCACAGCTGAGATAAGTTCTGTATTTTCTTGCAAGGCTTGGGTAGATATGTTTAAAAATCAGGCTTTTTGCAAAGCAGGGGCACAGCTGAGATAAGTTCTGTATTTTCTTGCAAGGCTTGGGTAGATATGTTTAAAAATCAGGCTTTTTGCAAAGCAGGGGCACAGCTGAGATAAGTTCTGTATTTTCTTGCAAGGCTTGGGTAGATATGTTTAAAAATCAGGCTTTTTGCAAAGCAGGGGCACAGCTGAGATAAGTTCTGTATTTTCTTGCAAGGCTTGGGTAGATATGTTTAAAAATCAGGCTTTTTGCAAAGCAGGGGCACAGCTGAGATAAGTTCTGTATTTTCTTGCAAGGCTTGGGTAGATATGTTTAAAAATCAGGCTTTTTGCAAAGCAGGGGCACAGCTGAGATAAGTTCTGTATTTTCTTGCAAGGCTTGGGTAGATATGTTTAAAAATCAGGCTTTTTGCAAAGCAGGGGCACAGCTGAGATAAGTTCTGTATTTTCTTGCAAGGCTTGGGTAGATATGTTTAAAAATCAGGCTTTTTGCAAAGCAGGGGCACAGCTGAGATAAGTTCTGTATTTTCTTGCAAGGCTTGGGTAGATATGTTTAAAAATCAGGCTTTTTGCAAAGCAGGGGCACAGCTGAGATAAGTTCTGTATTTTCTTGCAAGGCTTGGGTAGATATGTTTAAAAATCAGGCTTTTTGCAAAGCAGGGGCACAGCTGAGATAAGTTCTGTATTTTCTTGCAAGGCTTGGGTAGATATGTTTAAAAATCAGGCTTTTTGCAAAGCAGGGGCACAGCTGAGATAAGTTCTGTATTTTCTTGCAAGGCTTGGGTAGATATGTTTAAAAATCAGGCTTTTTGCAAAGCAGGGGCACAGCTGAGATAAGTTCTGTATTTTCTTGCAAGGCTTGGGTAGATATGTTTAAAAATCAGGCTTTTTGCAAAGCAGGGGCACAGCTGAGATAAGTTCTGTATTTTCTTGCAAGGCTTGGGTAGATATGTTTAAAAATCAGGCTTTTTGCAAAGCAGGGGCACAGCTGAGATAAGTTCTGTATTTTCTTGCAAGGCTTGGGTAGATATGTTTAAAAATCAGGCTTTTTGCAAAGCAGGGGCACAGCTGAGATAAGTTCTGTATTTTCTTGCAAGGCTTGGGTAGATATGTTTAAAAATCAGGCTTTTTGCAAAGCAGGGGCACAGCTGAGATAAGTTCTGTATTTTCTTGCAAGGCTTGGGTAGATATGTTTAAAAATCAGGCTTTTTGCAAAGCAGGGGCACAGCTGAGATAAGTTCTGTATTTTCTTGCAAGGCTTGGGTAGATATGTTTAAAAATCAGGCTTTTTGCAAAGCAGGGGCACAGCTGAGATAAGTTCTGTATTTTCTTGCAAGGCTTGGGTAGATATGTTTAAAAATCAGGCTTTTTGCAAAGCAGGGGCACAGCTGAGATAAGTTCTGTATTTTCTTGCAAGGCTTGGGTAGATATGTTTAAAAATCAGGCTTTTTGCAAAGCAGGGGCACAGCTGAGATAAGTTCTGTATTTTCTTGCAAGGCTTGGGTAGATATGTTTAAAAATCAGGCTTTTTGCAAAGCAGGGGCACAGCTGAGATAAGTTCTGTATTTTCTTGCAAGGCTTGGGTAGATATGTTTAAAAATCAGGCTTTTTGCAAAGCAGGGGCACAGCTGAGATAAGTTCTGTATTTTCTTGCAAGGCTTGGGTAGATATGTTTAAAAATCAGGCTTTTTGCAAAGCAGGGGCACAGCTGAGATAAGTTCTGTATTTTCTTGCAAGGCTTGGGTAGATATGTTTAAAAATCAGGCTTTTTGCAAAGCAGGGGCACAGCTGAGATAAGTTCTGTATTTTCTTGCAAGGCTTGGGTAGATATGTTTAAAAATCAGGCTTTTTGCAAAGCAGGGGCACAGCTGAGATAAGTTCTGTATTTTCTTGCAAGGCTTGGGTAGATATGTTTAAAAATCAGGCTTTTTGCAAAGCAGGGGCACAGCTGAGATAAGTTCTGTATTTTCTTGCAAGGCTTGGGTAGATATGTTTAAAAATCAGGCTTTTTGCAAAGCAGGGGCACAGCTGAGATAAGTTCTGTATTTTCTTGCAAGGCTTGGGTAGATATGTTTAAAAATCAGGCTTTTTGCAAAGCAGGGGCACAGCTGAGATAAGTTCTGTATTTTCTTGCAAGGCTTGGGTAGATATGTTTAAAAATCAGGCTTTTTGCAAAGCAGGGGCACAGCTGAGATAAGTTCTGTATTTTCTTGCAAGGCTTGGGTAGATATGTTTAAAAATCAGGCTTTTTGCAAAGCAGGGGCACAGCTGAGATAAGTTCTGTATTTTCTTGCAAGGCTTGGGTAGATATGTTTAAAAATCAGGCTTTTTGCAAAGCAGGGGCACAGCTGAGATAAGTTCTGTATTTTCTTGCAAGGCTTGGGTAGATATGTTTAAAAATCAGGCTTTTTTCAAAGCAGGGGCACAGCTGAGATAAGTTCTGTATTTTCTTGCAAGGCTTGGGTAGATATGTTTAAAAATCAGGCTTTTTGCAAAGCAGGGGCACAGCTGAGATAAGTTCTGTATTTTCTTGCAAGGCTTGGGTAGATATGTTTAAAAATCAGGCTTTTTGCAAAGCAGGGGCACAGCTGAGATAAGTTCTGTATTTTCTTGCAAGGCTTGGGTAGATATGTTTAAAAATCAGGCTTTTTGCAAAGCAGGGGCACAGCTGAGATAAGTTCTGTATTTTCTTGCAAGGCTTGGGTAGATATGTTTAAAAATCAGGCTTTTTGCAAAGCAGGGGCACAGCTGAGATAAGTTCTGTATTTTCTTGCAAGGCTTGGGTAGATATGTTTAAAAATCAGGCTTTTTGCAAAGCAGGGGCACAGCTGAGATAAGTTCTGTATTTTCTTGCAAGGCTTGGGTAGATATGTTTAAAAATCAGGCTTTTTGCAAAGCAGGGGCACAGCTGAGATAAGTTCTGTATTTTCTTGCAAGGCTTGGGTAGATATGTTTAAAAATCAGGCTTTTTGCAAAGCAGGGGCACAGCTGAGATAAGTTCTGTATTTTCTTGCAAGGCTTGGGTAGATATGTTTAAAAATCAGGCTTTTTGCAAAGCAGGGGCACAGCTGAGATAAGTTCTGTATTTTCTTGCAAGGCTTGGGTAGATATGTTTAAAAATCAGGCTTTTTGCAAAGCAGGGGCACAGCTGAGATAAGTTCTGTATTTTCTTGCAAGGCTTGGGTAGATATGTTTAAAAATCAGGCTTTTTGCAAAGCAGGGGCACAGCTGAGATAAGTTCTGTATTTTCTTGCAAGGCTTGGGTAGATATGTTTAAAAATCAGGCTTTTTGCAAAGCAGGGGCACAGCTGAGATAAGTTCTGTATTTTCTTGCAAGGCTTGGGTAGATATGTTTAAAAATCAGGCTTTTTGCAAAGCAGGGGCACAGCTGAGATAAGTTCTGTATTTTCTTGCAAGGCTTGGGTAGATATGTTTAAAAATCAGGCTTTTTGCAAAGCAGGGGCACAGCTGAGATAAGTTCTGTATTTTCTTGCAAGGCTTGGGTAGATATGTTTAAAAATCAGGCTTTTTGCAAAGCAGGGGCACAGCTGAGAGAAGTTCTGTATTTTCTTGCAAGGCTTGGGTAGATATGTTTAAAAATCAGGCTTTTTGCAAAGCAGGGGCACAGCTGAGAGAAGTTCTGTATTTTCTTGCAAGGCTTGGGTAGATATGTTTAAAAATCAGGCTTTTTGCAAAGCAGGGGCACAGCTGAGATAAGTTCTGTATTTTCTTGCAAGGCTTGGGTAGATATGTTTAAAAATCAGGCTTTTTGCAAAGCAGGGGCACAGCTGAGAGAAGTTCTGTATTTTCTTGCAAGGCTTGGGTAGATATGTTTAAAAATCAGGCTTTTTGCAAAGCAGGGGCACAGCTGAGAGAAGTTCTGTATTTTCTTGCAAGGCTTGGGTAGATATGTTTAAAAATCAGGCTTTTTGCAAAGCAGGGGCACAGCTGAGATAAGTTCTGTATTTTCTTGCAAGGCTTGGGTAGATATGTTTAAAAATCAGGCTTTTTGCAAAGCAGGGGCACAGCTGAGATAAGTTCTGTATTTTCTTGCAAGGCTTGGGTAGATATGTTTAAAAATCAGGCTTTTTGCAAAGCAGGGGCACAGCTGAGATAAGTTCTGTATTTTCTTGCAAGGCTTGGGTAGATATGTTTAAAAATCAGGCTTTTTGCAAAGCAGGGGCACAGCTGAGATAAGTTCTGTATTTTCTTGCAAGGCTTGGGTAGATATGTTTAAAAATCAGGCTTTTTGCAAAGCAGGGGCACAGCTGAGATAAGTTCTGTATTTTCTTGCAAGGCTTGGGTAGATATGTTTAAAAATCAGGCTTTTTGCAAAGCAGGGGCACAGCTGAGATAAGTTCTGTATTAAGTTAACAATTTAACATTGTTGACAAGGAACTTCAAATTGACAAGAAACTACTATGCGCCTATGGACCCTCTCAGGAAAAAGTGAAGTCTTTTCGCATAGATTCTAGGGAAAAGTTTATACAGTGTAGTATAGCATAATTGATATGCCTGATATCCATATACCTCTATTCACATAAAAAAGCTTTAAAGGTTTACGGGTCAAAAATGTAATAGGCTGTAACCAATAGGCCTACAACACAGTTCTCCAAGGAGCATGTATGTGGGTTTAGGAGATATTGATAACTGTAGCTATCATACCCTATTGAGGCGCTTATATTAAAAACATGTGTAGGAAGTGAGTGCAATCTAGTAAGGTGTAATACTATTGGGATCCTAAACTTACTCTGGATCGAACATTTGAAGAGAATTAGTAGTTATCTACCACCTGAGCACATCCTGATGAAGGGGTATGATGGTATCTATATGAAATTAAGACATTGGAGCCAAAGGTAAAGCTATGTTCAGAGTGAATGTTTCCCCCTTATAATGGCTAAGTCACAAGCAATCTAGAATAACTCTAATAAGTTGCAGGATCCCATAGGTTTCAATTTTCAGGATACGTATGGAGTAAAATAAATGAACATAGATCCCTTAATTCTGATCTACTGAAATATAGCAATGTGTATCTATGCAGTGGTAAGAACTTGATAACATTTCAAAGGTGATGTACATCTCTAAACAGCATGGAAAGACAAATTTGCAATTAAGGAGGTAGGCCTACCAACTAGAGCTAAGAGTCTCTTGTTACCCTATACCTCAAGTGTAAGTTAAAGTGTCTCTCCAGATGTTCCGTCCGGCGGGACATTCAGCTGCCTGATGATGTGGAGGGAAAGAGTCATCTGCCATGACAGGGGTAGAAGTAGCCACCAATATGTATTCCTCTGACCAGCTAACATATAAAAAGACAGCCGTTCCCATATGCTTACTGTGATTATATGATTCCACATGGTGGTTGGGGCTCTCATATGGTGCATCTGGAATTATGGATTCTGTATGCTTAAAAACAGATTCAGTCTGCGATCCCGTAGTGACAGGCTGCATTGTTAGGGAGCCCAGTTCTGACCTTTCTATTGTAGATGCTGTAATGGAGCTAGTTCCTGTAAGTTGTGGGATGTCAGAATGAACTGATCAAATTAAGCCCACTCTGGTATCCACCACTAGATTATCCATTAAGGCAGCCTCATCTGGATCTGTAGGGAGACTTCCAACACGTACATTTGCTTTGGCATCTAGTGATTCAGTTGTAGTTACAGTCAGTTTATGAGTCTGCTCTGCTTCCATGAGCGCCATGAGAGAATTTAATTCATCTTGTGAGATATTAAAGGGACATTAAACACTAAGTACATGCTAGATAGAATGATGCATTTAAAGAAAAGATTAGTTCATGACTAACATGTAGATGTATTTTTTAAAGTTTTATTAGTTGTTTAAAAAGTGACAAAATAAGTGTAAAGTTTTAGTGTCTATAAAACACTGGGAGCTGCCATGTTGTAACTTGTGTTACCTTCTCTGCTGTGGCCAATTAGGGTCAGTTATAAATAGGTCATTAGAGTGTGCAGCCAATGGTTGTGCTGGATTTAACAGTGTTCTGCACTTCCATTTCTAACAGGAACTGAAAAGCTCACAATTTCAGAATGGAATTACAGGCAAAGAGGACAAAATAAATAATGAAAGTATATTGCAGAGTTGTTTTATATATACAATTTATCATTTTATATTACCATCTCAAAGTGTTTAATGTCCCTTTAATTCTAAAAGAGCTATAGCATTAGACTCCATTTTGCATTAAGGTGACCTTAGGTTCCTGGTGTTTTTTGGAAGTTCAGATAAAATGTCTGAGCATTAAACGTACAGCAGACTAACAGCTGCTCTACCTGGCTAATCTCCTCAACTCTCCCCTTTTTAAAATCATATTCATATCCGGAACACTAGTCATATTTTAGATGGAGTTTAATTCATCAGTTGAAATGAAGTTGTGCTATAACTTACTTTTTAATATAGATCTAAACTTCAAATACTCCACGCTCTACCGCCCATTTCAAAAGTCACTTTTTTCTGTGAGCTAAAGGTTTGCATTGTTCTCCACATCAGCGCTCTAGCTACAACAAAAGTGCTTTATGGGTAAAGCGCTGATTGGAGAACAATTCAAACCTCAATGCTCAATGAGCGATCTCACCCATAACGCATTGTGGAGGTGGACCATCTGTACAGTAGCAGTCGCACATATCTATTCTAATCCCTGGAGGACTAGGTGAGATCCCTCATTGAGTGAAGCATTATTGTGCTGTCATTACTTCACTGGCGGACTTTGGTCCTTAAGTGCCGGTGCTTGCTCTTACACCTAACACATGCCTATTGTCATGTTGAGGATATTGACATCTATACTACTATTACGCTTAGCACAAGGCAATCTTAATGCATGAACTGCTTTATTATATCACTTTGAAGCCGATATACTTCAAACCGCTTGCATATAACCCTGTTGCACTTGCTTCTACTAAATCTACAGCTTGCCTATACCTTTAAACAGATGCAACCTGATCACTGAACGCTTCAGCCTATGAGGCCCATTTATCAAGCTCCGTATGGAGCTTGTGGGCCCGTGTTTCTGGTGAGTCTTCAGACTCGCCAGAGACAGCAGTTATGAAGCAGCGGTCTAAAGACTGCTGCTCCAAAACCCTGTCCGCCTGCTCAGAGAATCGCCACAATTCAACCCGATCGAGTACGATCGGGTTGATTGACACCCGCTGCTGGCGGCCCATTGGTCGCAAATCTGCAGGGGGCGGAGTTGCACCAGCAGCTCTTGTGAGCTGCTGCTGCAATGCTGAATATGGAGAGCGTATTGCTCTCCGCATTCAGCGAGGTCTTTGCGGACCTGATCCGCACTGTCGGGTAAGGTCCGCAAGACCTTTGATAAATAGGCCTCTAAGGGTCTGGCTTATTACATAGTTTGGACTGATGTCTACATTTTATTTTCTAGGACTGGGGACGCCCAGTATTTTTGTGTTTTGTTTTTCTTTTCTTTGTATTTGCATCTTTGTTTGATTATACATCGTATATGTAATGTGCCCTTTATATCTGTAGCCGATGTATATTAAATTGCTTATTTGTTCTTTAAGATATATACCCTAGTCACTGCATTCTTTAGGTATATTTACTTCTTGGTAGTATGGAGACACTTATATTTACTTATATTATTTTTCTGAGGTGTTCTTTCTGGTGTATACCTTAGTCTCAAGCATTACTTTATTCTGAATTTACACTCCTTTAATCATCATTAGTTTATTAGTGCTTATCCACATATATTTTTGTATATATATATACACTAATTTCAATAGTGAACCAATGCAGTTACACTTGCACTGCACTGTGTAATACCAGTGCAAGCTAACAAGAGAGTGTGCTTCCATTACCTGCAGACATATACACATATTAACACATAAATATATATGTTTATAAGCATATACATATATATTTACTGGGAACACACAATTCCCATAGTCCCCAATGTAAAGGCACTTTTCAGTGCCGTTGTTTTGCTAACACCCCACTTCCACCAACTTTAACCCAAAAATACTGCCTAGTGCAGTTATTTTATTAAAAAATAAAGATGATGCTGTCTTTATTTTTTAATAAAATACACTATACGGTATTTTGGGGGCATTTGGCGCACATTTCGAAAATTAACATGAGATCTGATCTCTGGTTAATTTTATAAGCGCTTATTCCTACCACAAGCTTCTGTAATGGCTGATTAATTATTGTGCGCCAACAAATGGGCAAATTTGCCCGTTTGCGGGTGTGCAATAATTTAGCACTCCACTTGTAATCTAGTCCTAAGTTTTGCATGCAAGGCATATCGGGATTTTTGCACGTAATAAGTAGTGTGCCTATTACAAGTTGAAAGAAAACCCGATCGTTGCACTAAACACAAAATAAATACAGTACATTCAAAATTACAGTTACACTCGCATAAAGGCTATCTGATAAAAATTAGTCATATATATACAGTATATATATATGGTATATGACAAAGTCTTTGACTGCAAAGTAAATATGTGTATATATATATATATATATATATATATATATATATATATATATATATATATATATATATATATATACAGGTAGCCCTCAGTTTACGCCGGGGTTAGGTTCCAGAAGGAATGGTTGTAAATCGAAACCGTTGTAAATTGAAACCCAGTTTATAATGTAAGTCAATGGGAAGTGAGGGAGATAGGTTCCGGGCCCCTCTCAAAATTGTCATAAGTAACACCTAATACATTATTTTTGAAGCTTTGAAATGAAGACTTTAAATGCTAAACAGCATTATTAACCTAATAAAATAATCACAAGACAGAATATATAATTACACTAAGTTAAATGAACAAAAACATTTGCTAAACAGCATTATAAACCTAATAAAATAATCACACAACACAGACTTAACTTGCATTTTTCTGCAAACAGTTCTTTCTATGCATTCCAATCTGGACTGATTTATAGACAGGAAGATCTTGTTCCTTTGAAATCTGCTCGATAGCTCAGGTCTGGTTAAACTGATTAATTTCAGCTTGCTTGGCTTTGCTGCAACACAAGCGGACAGCTCCACCTACTGGCTATTTTAATAAATGCACTGCTTCTCAATGCTTTTCAATAGCAGTCACATGACTGGAAAAAAAAGGTTGTTATTCTGAAACAGTGTAAATTGAACCGTTGTAAAACGAGGGCCACCTGTATATATATATAAAACAGACATATATATATTATTTTTAAACAAAATGTGGGAAATCAAAATTTAGCATATAAATATATATTATATATATATATATATATATATATATATATATTCCTATTTTTATATTGGTAAAGATATGTATTTTACATATCACACACACAAATATATATATTTAATAATAAAAATAAAATTCTTTTCTATGTGAAGAACATAAGAATGTAAAATATGTGTAACACATATCAGGTTTCACGCTTTAAGTCTAACGCGCTGTTGGTTTAGCGCACATGATGAGCGTTACTTAAATATTTAAATATAAAATATTAAAAAATGATTATACATATATATATGTTCTAGGAATTATTTATATTTTTTACAGTATGTATACAGTATGTATAATCATTTTTATTAATACCGGTAATGTAAAATACATTTCTATACCTATATATCTATAGGAATAGATATATACATATATAGAAATATATATTTAGAATAAAAATTACATTATCCTGTAAACATTGGAAGTTGAACTATTAACTCCTGTAGGGTTAGCACTCGAGCAATACGTTTTAATTTTTGTCTTCAGCGCTCTCCATTGACTTATATTTTATTGAAGATTACGTTAACACGGTCAGAAAACTGCTGCTTTGTGCTGTGGTTATTTCTCAGCGTTTCCTCCTCAGCATCTACTTCTAGTAGCTGTTCCTGAACAGACTAAACTATTCCTCTTTAAATTCATCCTGGCAACCAGCAGGTAATAAGCTCACCGTTAACCTCTTACTCACAAGGGAAGTGCCAGGGCTGGTAAGGTAAAGAGCTTTGAACTTTTTTTAATTTAGAATAGGGCAGGGAATTTTTTTTATTTTGGGGGGCTTTATTATTTTATTAGGGGGCTTAGAATAGGTGTAATTAGCTTAAAAAATCTTGTAATCTTTTTTTTATTTTTTGTAATTTAGTGTTTGTTTGTTTTTGTAATTTAGTTTAGTTAATTTAATTGTATTTTTAGATAGATATTTGTAGTTTATTTAATTTATTGATAGTGTAGGTGTATTTGTAACTTAGGTTAGGATTTATTTTACAGGTAATTGGGTAATTATTTTAACTAGGTAGATATTAAATAGTTAATAACTATTTAATAGCTATTATACCTAGTTAAAATAATTAACAATTTACCTGTAAAATAAATATAAACCCTAACATAGCTATAATGTAATAATTAATTATATTGTAGCTATCTTAGGGTTTATTTTATAGGTAAGTATTTAGATTTAAATAGGAATATTTTAGTTTATAATATGAATTAGATTAATTTAATATAAATTTAGTTAGGGGTGTTAGGGTTAGATAGAGTTAATATAGTTCATATAAATACTATAGTAACTATATTAACTATATTAACCCTAATATAGTTAGGGTTAATATAGTTAATCTATATAATGTAATAACTATATTAACTATAATATACTTAGGGTTAATATAGATAATATAGCTGGCGGCGGGGTAGGTAGATTAAATTAGGGGTTAATAATTTTAATAGAGATGGCGGCGCTGTAAGGGGCTTACATTAGGGGTTAATAATATTAATATAGCTGGCGGCGGTATAGGGGGATTAGATTAGGGGTTAATAATTTTTATATAGGTGGCGGCAGTGTAAGGGGTCAGATTAGGGGATAGATAAGGTAGATGGTGGCGGTTTTAGGGGCTCACAGTAGGGGGTTAGTTTATGTAGATGGCGGCGGGGTCCGGGAGCGGCGGTTTAGGGGTTAATAACTTTATTAGGGATTTCGGGGGGGGGGGTCGCGGTTGACAGGTAGATAGACATTGCGCATGCGTTAGGTGTTAGGTTTATTTTCTAGCTAGTTTAGGGAGTTACGGGGCTCCAATAGTCAGCGTAAGGCTTCTTACGGCTGCTTTTTGTGGTGAGGTGAAAATGGAGTAAGATTTCTCCATTTTCGCCACGTAAGTCCTTACGCTGCATATTGGATACCAAACTGCGCTGGTTTGTTATACCTGCCTATGGCCCAAAAAACTACGGGCGACGGCAGAAATATACGCGCGTAACTTCTAGGTTACGCAGTATATGTGATACCAAACCAGCGTAAATATTGGCGTCGCCGGCTTTTGCGGGCGACGATTTTTATCGGATCGACCCCCTGGTAGTTATCTCCTGTCACTGACATTCCAGTACCTGCACACCTATAGAAGTGCCAAGGGCTCCTCTGTTCCGTTTCAGCTACATCAGTAAGGAGAAGTTAGAATCCCTGTGTGTCAAGCTGAGTTCTCTAATTCATACAACCACTGCCAGGATTCTCTCTTCAACCAGCAGGTAGAGCTGTTTCCTCAGTCTGCATTTAAAACACCACTGTGCATAGATCAAGTAAGCAATTCATTTAATATTTCACTCTGCCATTTCCTGAACTGTGTAATTATAATTGCTCTATTGCGGCTATACTATTCCTTCCTATTACTAAAGACTTATTTCATAGTTATTCTGCTACATTGCAGCTACATTAAAGTCTATCTCTTACACAGATTCTGTCTTGTTTTACTTGTCACAAAATAGCAGCAAGACATTTTTCCTGAGAGATACTAACCACAGTTGTGGTTCATATTAAAATCCTGTAAAAGCTGACAAAATCAGCAAGCCTACAAAACAAATGGACCCAGCGGAAGTGGCAACTCACCTTGTTACCTTAAATCAAAAGGAAAATTAAAGGAACATTATACATACCAGCATAGCTGCATATCATAATTAATGGACATTATACACTTTCTGCAACTGAGCTTTTCAATTAAAGGGACAGTGCTCACTCTCTGCAACTGTGCTGCCTAATTAAAGGAACATTGTACACTATCTATATGTATATCCAAATTAAAGGGGCATTATACACTATCTATACACTATCTATATCTTGCTAGCTAATTAAAGGAAAATCGTACACTCCGGCATAAGTGCTCTACTTAATTAAAGGATATAGCACTCTTCAGTACAACGGAGCGGAGCTATCCTGATTTAAACAGCTAATAGGATTTTAGTAGCTCTCATCCTATTGGCTGATTTGAGAAGCCAATGGGATTTTAAAAGCTCTCATCCTATTGGCTGATTGGAATTTGAAGAATCAAATCAGCCAATAGGAATGCAAGGTATGCCATTTTGAAATGGGTACCTTGCATTCAACTTCAGTGTACGGCGGTGATCGTATGACGAAGACGCTCCGCGCAGGATGTCATCGCCCTCCGCGCTGCCGGGATGAAGATAGAAGACGTCCCCAAAGTGGATGAAGGTGTCGCCTCCTGGATGAAGACTTCTCGCCGCCTGAATGAAGATGGGAGTCCGGACTTCAGGACTTTATGGGGTTAGTGTAAGGTTTTTTTTTTTGTTTTTTTTAGATTAGGGCTTTGGGCACTAGTAAAAGAGCTGAATGCCCTTTAATGGCAGTAAAAG
This sequence comes from Bombina bombina, assembly GCF_027579735.1. Taxonomy (NCBI): domain Eukaryota; kingdom Metazoa; phylum Chordata; class Amphibia; order Anura; family Bombinatoridae; genus Bombina; species Bombina bombina. The sequence goes on along the minus strand of NC_069499.1, from coordinate 1,431,226,566 downwards.
AACTGAATGCCCTTTTAAGGGCAATGCCCATACAAATGCCCCTTTTATTAGTGCCGGCTATGTCAGGGGGCGGCGGAGTAGGGGTTAATAGCTTTTATTAGTGTTGGCGATGTTGAGGAGTAGAGGAATAGGGGTTAATAACTTTTATTTATGTCAGGGATGTCGGGGGGGGCGGCGGATTAGGGGTTAATAATTGTATTTACTGTCGACGATGTCGGGGGGCAACAAATTAGGGGTATTTAGACTAGGGGTTTAATGTTAGGGTGTTAGGTTCAAATGTAACTTTCTTTTCCCCATAGACATCAATGGGGTTGCGTAACGGCGATCTCCATTCTGCGATCCAGGTGTTTTTCTAACACTTTTTCCCCATTGATGTCTATGCGGGAAAGTGTGCACGAGCATATAAACTCAGCCCTTGGCTTACGCACCATAACGCACAGCACAAGGAGGCTTTTCAGTAACTCGTAATGGCAGCGCTATGGAAAGTGCAATAACGCATTTTTGGGGGCGTTAATTTTGCACCCTGTTTAGCACAAAACTTGTAATCTAGGTGTGTGAGCACGATTGTCAAAAAACTCCAAAATATTTGCTTACCTGATGCATTCATTTCTTTCGGGGTGATGATAGTCCATAGGGCTCTATAACATGTGGGATATAATTCCCACCACTAGGTGGAGGCCAAGAATTCACACAAGAGCTTAAATTCCCTCCCACCTCCCATCTCTCTCAGTTTAACCTTTAGCCAAGCAGAGAAAAGGAAACTGATAGGTAGGAAAGATAAAAGCAGGGTCTATAGAGGTGCAAATTAGAACTGTCGCCTGAAATTTTTTAAAAAGCTGGGGTTTATGGACTATCATCATCCTGAAAGAAAATAATTTATCAGGTAAGTGTCAGGGTGCCAGGAATCAGACTGAGACGAGAAGTGCAAAAATAATCACACCTTTATTGATAGCAAAAAATAATAAAAAGTCCACAAGTCAAATAACAAGCCAGGAATCAAAACCAGAGCTGGTAGTCAGACAAGCCGAGTCAGGAGCCAAAGCGAGTAGTCAGACGAGCCAGAATCAGGAACAAGGAGAACAGCAGAGTCAGGAACAAGCCAGGGATCAGGAACCAGGAAGGACGTCAGACAGCCAGGTAATACACAGGAGCTCTCACAAACAGGTCTGAGACAACGCAAGGACAAAGCATACTGAACAGAGGCCCTTTAAATAATAAGTGATGACATCACAACTCTGAGACTGCATCCTGTCTCACATGGATGATGTAAACCAGTCTGGCCATAAAAGGAAGTGCAGGAAGTGAGCAGCATCCCCCACAATGCACCAAGTCAGGAAGAGAGGTGAGTAAAATGGCTGCCAGCAGCACATGGCAAACAAGTCAGGAAAAAACCCTGACCGTACCCTCCCCTCAACGACCCCTCCCCCGCGGGAGGACAAAAGGCTTATTGGGGAAACGGGCATGGAAGGCACGGAGGAGGGCGGAAGCATGAACATCAGAGGAGGGAACCCATGAACGCTCCTCTGGACCGTAGCCCCTCCAATGAACCAAATACTGTACGCGGCCCCTGGACATACGAGAGTCAATAATGCTGCTGACCTCACTCCTCATGGTTGTCAACAAAGATAGGACGGGGACGAGGCAACACATTGATAAACCGATTACAAACCAATGGTTTCAAGAGGGAGACATGAAAAACATTGGAGATGCGCATTGCAGGAGGAAGGTCAAGAGGCCACAGGATTGACCCGTCGGAGTATTCGAAAAGGACCAACATAACGAGGAACAAGTTTATTGGAAGGCACACGAAGGTTCAAGTTGCGAGAGGACAGCCAAACTCACCAACCTGGTAGGAAGGTGCAGGCAGACGCCTACGATCAGCCTGGAACTTTTAGCGCTGCATAGAACGATGAAGGCAATCCTGAATCTGCACCCACGTGGAACGGAGTTGCCGGAGATGCTCCTCCAAAGCCGGAATACCCTGAGACATGAATGAATCGGGCAACAAGGATGGTTGAAACCCATAATTCGCCATGAACGGGGATAGCTTGGAGGAAGCATTAATAGCACTATTACGAGCAAACTCTGCCCAAGGTAACAGTTCAGACCAATTATTGTGGTGATCTGAGACATAGCAACGGAGGAACTGTTCCAGAGCTTGATTAGACCGTTCCGCAGCCCCATTGGATTGAGGGTGATATGCCGAGGAGAAGGAGAGCTGGATCCCCATTTGAGCACAAAAGAAACGCCAAAATCTGGAGACAAACTGGCTACCCCGGTCCGACACTATCTCCTTGGGTAACCCATGTAAACGGAAGACCTCACAGGCAAAAATTGAAGCAAGCTCCTGAGTGGTAGGCAACTTCTTCAAGGGAATGCAATGTGACATTTTAGAAAAACGGTCAACCACCATAAGGATAACAGTATTGCCATTGGAAACAGGGAGCTCGACAATGAAGTCCATGGAAAGATGTGTCCAAGGACGCTCACCATTAGCAATAGGTTGAAGAAGACCCACAGGAAGACGTCGAGGAGTCTTATTCTGTGCACAAACTGAGCAGGAGGCAACATACGCAGCAACATCAGAACGAAGACCTGGCCACCAGAATTGCCGAGTGACAGACCAAATCATTTGGTTCTTGCCTGGGTGACCTGCGGCTTTAGGATAGTGGTAAGTGTGCAAAAGTTTAGTTCGAAGATTCTCAGGAACAAAACACTTACCACTAGGTTTCTCAGGAGGTGCATTGGTTTGTGCAGCCAGGATCTCCTCCCCCAAGGGAGAAGTCAAATTAGTACGTATGGTAGCCAAAATATGGTCAGGAGGTATAACTGGAGTAGGTACAGACTCCTCCTTGGACAGAGGTGAAAATTGTCGAGAGAGGGCATCAGCCCTAACATTCTTACTACCAGGCAGGTAGGAGACCACATAATTAAATCGAGACAAAAATAGCGCCCATCTGGCCTGTCGGGGCGACAAACGTTTTACTTCAGATAGATAAGTTAAATTCTTGTGGTCAGTAAGAATGAGCACTGGCACGCTAGTACCCTCGAGAAGATGCCTCCATTCCTTGAGTGCCAAAATTATGGCCAGTAATTCCCTGTCGCCAATTTCATAATTGCACTCCGTTGGAGACAATTTCTTAGAGAAGAAACCACACGGATGCAAGGAACCGTCAGGCGTAGGACGTTGAGACAAGAGGGCACCTACTCCAGTCTCAGACGCATCAACCTCAAGAACGAAAAGCAGGACAGGGTTAGGATGAGCCAGAACTGGAGCGGCAGCAAAGGCAGTCTTAAGACTATCAAAGGCCTCAATGGCAGTAGGTGACCAATGGAGTGGATCATTCTCTTTACGGGTCATGTCTGTGATAGGTTTGACCAAGGAAGAAAAGTTTTTAAAAAAATTTCTATAGTAATTGGCGAACCCCAAAAAACGTTGAATAGACCGAAGACCAACTGGGCGAGGCCACTGCAGAACTGCAGATAACTTGTCAGGATCCATGGAGAACCCTGCAACGGAGATAACATAACCTAGGAAGGTTACTTGAGTCTGATGGAACTCACATTTCTCAAGTTTACAAAACAGGCCGTTCTCACGTAGTCTCTGAAGAACCTGTGTAACATCAGAACGATGAGCCTCAAGTGTGGGTGAGTGTATGAGGATGTCGTCTAAGTACACCACAACACACTGTTGCAACATATCTCGTAGGACATCATTAATAAATTCCTGGAAAACAGCAGGAGCATTACATAGGCCAAAGGGCATTACAAGATACTCATAATGCCCGCTCTTGGTGTTAAATGCTGTTTTCCATTCGTGGCCCTCCTTGATCATAACGAGATTGTACGCTCCTCTCAAATCAAGTTTAGTAAAGACCGTAGCTCCCTTGAGGCGGTCAAAGAGTTCCGTAATGAGCGGAATAGGGTAAGCATTCTTAATGGTAAGACGATTAAGACCCCTATAATCGATGCATGGTCTTAACTCGCCACCCTTTTTCTTAACAAAGAAGAAGCCAGCCCCTGCAGGAGAGCAGGATTTGCGGATGATCCCCCACGACAGAGCATCGGAAACATACTCCTCCATTGCACAATTCTCTGCAACAGACAGAGGGTAAACCCGGCCCCGAGGAGGAATGGCTCCGGGTTGCAGGTCTATGGCACAATCGTAAGACCGGTGAGGAGGCAACGTACCGGCACGCACCTTGTCAAAAACGTCTAGGAACTCTCGGTACTCCTCTGGCAATTGAGATACTGAAGAAGTGCACAAGACTTTAACTGGTTTCTGAAGACAAGTGGAAATACATTGCGGAGACCACGACAAAGTTTCGAACCTGCGCCAGTCGAGACTGGGATTGTGCTTTTGGAGCCAGGGATAACCCAGAACAACCAGAAAATGCAGAGAGTTTATCACCTGGAACTGGAGGGTTTCAAAATGGAGAGCCCCAACAGCCATGGACAACGGAGCGGTTTCGTGAGTAACGAGTGCAGGCTGAAGGGGCCTGCCATCAATGGCCTCAATAGCAAGCGGAACGGACCGAGGCAAAACAGGAATGGAGTGCTTCGATACAAAAGCACTGTCAATGAAATAGCCCGCAGCACCAGAGTCAACAAGAGCCTGGGTGACTATGGAGGAGTCCACCCAGGATAGGACAACTGTGACCAAAGGTTTCTCCTTTAGCGGTTCCGGGGACAAGGATAAACTACCTAAGGTCTGCCCCCGACAGGACCTTAGGTGTGAGCGTTTCCCGGCCGTGTAGGACAAGACTTCAAAAGGTGGCCCTGTAACCCACAATAGAGGCAGAGCCCCTCCCTCCTCCTAAAGGCCCTCTCCGCCGCGGAGAGATGTGCGAATCCCAACTGCATCGGCTCAGCAGTACCTGGTGACTCGGGACCAGGAGGCATGGGAGGAGAGGGAGGCATGGGTGGGAACGAACACGTAGGAGACAACGGTACAGGAGGCTTCCGCAAGCGCTCCTTGAAAGAAGGCCTCTCACTTAGTCTGATGTCAATTAGGATCAAAAAAGACACCAATGCCTCGAGATCCTCTGGTAAATCCCTGGCAGCAACTTCGTCTTTAATCGCATCAGAGAGCCCATGAAAGAAGGCGGCAACAAGGGCTTCATTGTTCCAGCCTACCTCTGCTGCAAGCGTACGGAACTCAATGGCATACTGAGCAACTGATCTTGTACCTTGCTGAATGGACATGAGTAGTTTAGCAGCAGAGGAGGAGCGAGCTGGAACATCAAATACCCTTCGAAAGGAGGCCACAAATTCAGGGTAATTTGAAATCATAAACAGGAGAAAATGACAGCGCTACACTGAATCAGGTGGGGCACCAGTAGAACTTCCCCTTTAAAAAAATAATCAAAAAGTAAAAACGGGGTGTATCTAATATCTGTTTCTCAGAAGACACACAACCACATTAGATTAGAATTTTGGAACAAATTAAACCTGGACCATGTCCTAATAGGAGATTGTTGCTACTTAGAAAGTGCGAAACCAAATGGATCCATCGCTTAGAGTGTTTGGAACCAAAAGGTTTAAATATTGATATTGACCTCCAGGCATTCATGGGTTAATATATAAAAAAAAAAAAATTCATCTATTTTATTTATTTAGGTATTTAATAAATTTAATACTCCACATCCTCAATTTTTTAGGTAATAAATATTAGGCTTATCTTATTATAAATTTTAGTATTAGGTCTACTAGAGATAGAGTTTTTAATAGAGTTTTTTTTTTTTTTTTATAGATTTAGTATTGGGCTAGTTTTATATCTTGATTAATTCTTGTGGCTTTATACATTGTTTGCATTTATGTTGGTGTTTTTATATGGATCAAATGATTTTATGAATTATAATATAGCTATATATATATATTTTTATACAGCTAAATGCATTTAATACTTGTTTAGATATGTTGCTATTTTAGTGTAGTTATATATGTGTGAGCCTTTTTTAACCACTAGTGCCCATATAATCCAAGTAATCTGTCAGATACGAGTGTATTAGGATATATGTGGTAAAAAGGTAAATCCCTTCCTGAGAGGAAGTATGTCAGAGGTGTGTGTATAAATTGCAGTCCTACAGGTAGTTTGTTAGCTTGTATTTTCATATACCCCTGAAGAAGTCTGCCCGTGTGCAGAGGAAACGCGTAGGGTAACTAACTCCTACCATCAAAGTGTTTAGGACTGCTGCTCTTTTGAGTTTCTCTTTGGCACCTGCCGTATGTGACAGGAAGTGGGTCTCTTGGTGCTGCTGGTCGGCGTCTGAGGTGTTCCCGCTGAGATTTGCTACAGGCGAAAGACAACTAGCCAGAGGGCATTACCGCTCATACATTACTGTCATCTTGTAAGTGTGCAATTTTCTGTGTGTGTCATTTACCTGAATAAACGCTGCTGTGATTCGTGGATGCGCTGTTTTCTTCTTGTAATTTGAAATAATAGGTTTATTATTCTCCCACAAGGGATTAGCCCAGGCAAGAGCTGTGTCAGAGAGCAACGAGATGAGAAATCCCACCTTAGCTCTGTCAGAGAGAAACGCCTGAGGTAACATCTCAAAGTAAATGCCCACCTGGTTCAAAAACCCTCTGCACTGATTAGGATCGCCTCCATATCGCTGAGGTAGAGGTGCAGAACCGGACATGCTCCTGGTAGGCATAGGTGCAGCAGCGGAAACAGGAGCAGCCATAACTTGCGGGACACTTTGATCCAAATGTGCAGTGCGAGTCAGCAGGGTTTGCAGGTCTAGTGCAAATTGATCCAAGCGGTGATCCTGTTCATCCATCCTGGAAATTAAGGCAGGTAAAAGTGGATTATTAGCAGATTCATGGTCCTTGCGTAATGTCAGGGTGCCAAGAATCAGACTGAGACGAGAAGTGCAAAAATAATCACACCTTTATTAATAGCAAAAAATAATAAAAAGTCCACAAGTCAAATAACAAGCCAGGAATCAAAACCAGAGCTGGTAGTCAGACAAGCCGAGTCAGGAGCCAAAGCGAGTAGTCAGATGAGCAGAAATCAGGAACAAGGAGAACAGCAGAGTCAGGAACAAGCAAGGGATCAGGAACCAGAAAGAACGTTAGACAGCCAGGTAATACACAGGAGCTCTCACAAACAGGTCTGAGACAACACAAGGACAAAGCATACTGAACAGAGGCCCTTTAAATAATAAGTAATGACATCACAATTCTGAGACTGCATCCTGTCTCACATGGATGATGTAAACCAGTCTGGCCATAAAAGGAAGTGCAGGAAGTGAGCAGCATCCCCCACAATGCACCAAGTCAGGAAGAGAGGTGAGTAAAATGGCTGCCAGCAGTACATGGCAAACAAGTCAGGAAAAAACCCTGACAGTAAGCATATATGTTGTTTTCTTTCAAAACATGATTATAGCCCATTGGGCTCCATAACATTTGTGATTAATACCTAAGCAGATAGTCCATGGTAAGGAATGAGTGGGACAATTGTATAGCAGTTCCTAATTGAGTGGCCTGAATTACTATGCTGCCAAAAGCTGCTTGTGAAGAAGCAAAAACATCAAAGCGGTAACATTTTGAAAAGGTATGCCCCAAAGATCCATCATTTTTGAAGGCCCAGGAAGTAGCAACTGATCTTGTAAATGAGCTGTCATACGTTTAGGAGGCAACTTTACCAAGTAAGCCTTGGGAATTACCTGTTTGAGCCAAGAGGCCAAAGCTACATTAGTTGCCTTCTTCCCTTTATGAGTGCTAGAGTAGTGAATATATAAGCTGGAAAATTGTTGTCAGGGTTTTACCCTGACTTCAATAGTTATTTGCTGCTTTTTATCTTGGCTGCCATTTTAGACTCACCTGCCTTTTCTCCTTGCCTTTAGCAGTGTGTAGCACTGCTTACTTCTCCCAGGCTCCCTCTTATGGCCAAACTGGAGAACATCATCAGAGAGAAAAAAGGTTACAGTCCCAAAATGATGATATCATCACTTTCTATTTAACTGCCTCAGTCCTGTTTGCCATTACCCTTGCATTGTCTCTGATCCCTCTTTGAGTTCCTGTTTTCCTGACTCTGTGTATAACCTGCCTTGTTTGATGTCCCTTCTGGTTCCTGATCCCTGGCTAGTTCCTGCCCCAGCTAGTCTGACTATCTACTCTGGCTTTGACTCCTGGCTTATCATTTCACTTTTGGACTTGTTATAATGTTTTATTATTTTTTAATAAAGGTGTGATTCATTTAGAACTTTACATCTCTGTCTGGTTCCTAAGACCCTCACAATTGTCTGAACTCCTAAGTAGTTAGAAGATAAAACTTCAGTGTTCTGACTACATCAAGATTATGTAAAAGTTGTTTCCTTAGAATTAGCATTATCCGGACACAAAGGAGGGACAACAATATCCTGATATTTTCTGAAGTATGAAGTGCTGCCTTATCTTTGTGAAAGACTAAAAATGGAGAATCACTAGATAAAGTTGATAACTCAGAAACTCTCCTTTCCATTGATATCAAATTTTATCCTGGAAAGGGCTTTTCTTGCTAGCAATTTCCTCCACTAGGAAATTGCTAGCAAGAAATGCCCTTTCCAGGATAAAATTTGATATCAATGGAATGCATCAGTTCAAAAGGAGGACCTTGCAGAACAGAAAGAACTAAATTCAAATTCCAGGGTGGAGAAATATGTCGCACAACTGGTCTAATTCGTACTAGTGCCTGGACAAAAGTCTGAACATCAGGAAGTTTAGGTAACTTTCTATAAAAAAAGAACAGATAAGACAGACCCTTCAGGGAGCTAGCAGATTGAAGAATTCTAGGAATCCTAAAGCAATACCAAGAAAATCCTCGGGAAGAACACCCTTCAAAGTATCTTTTCCAAATGTTGTGATAAATTGTTTGGGTAACTGATTTTCTGTCTTGAATCAAAGCCTACAAGAGAAATCGGAGTATCAGGGACATGGTGCATTCAGATATTGGTAGCCATAAACAAGATAGTCAAAGAACTATAGGCCCTAAGAGATATGGTTGCTACCCATGTCTGAATTACAGCAACTGTAGCTCCATGATAAAAGGGGAGAATTTATATCACCCTATTAATGGAAAGAAATTTAAAATTAACAAATATAAGTTTGGTATCTTGTTCACATATCTCTTGGGTAAGGCAATCGACGGTTAACACCATCAAGTCCATCGAGCACTTATTCAATATTTGCTCAAACTTATTGCAGTATGTGACATTATCTCGATGATATCTTTGGGGTTTGGAGGGGTGACGTTGGATCCCTTTGTGATTTTGTCAATGAATCGAACAGTGCTACTGGTAGTATTAAATTTAAACTTACATGGAGTGAGAATAATATTTCATTTCTTGACACTAAGATTATTAAAAATGGTCACACATTAATGGCTAATTTATATCGAAAAGACACCGATAGAAATAGCCTACTTAACTTCAATAGTGCCCATCCTCCTTCTCTACTCAGGGCTCTCCCCCGTAGCCAATTCCTTAGAGCATGTAGAATTGTTTCTAATAAAGATGTCCTAGATTTAAGACTTAAAGAAATGGGTAACAGATTCTTAAATAGAGGTCACAAAGGTATGAGTGGGCACACTATATGGGAAATGTCCGTGGGGCCATAAAAAAGGATAGTATACGTGACTTTGATTTGGCTTTTAATCATAACAAACAAACAGAGATGACCCAGTCTCATACTTGTATAAGAAAGGCTGATATAAATGACTGCCAAAGTAAAACCTATGTAACGAAAAAATCCTATGACAAAACCTGTACTCCAACTGATAAAACTACTGCTGACTGTAATTCCAATATACAAACCACTGGTGTGGAAGTAGATATTATTTCACAATCATCTGTTGGACTGAATAATACTCAAAATTTACAATGTATATCGATAGCTACCAGTCCAGTTGTTAATTTGAATTTAACTAATATGGCCTCTACCAAGTCTTCTATTTTTTCTACTACTGATGAAATGGTGGGATCAGAAACTGCAGTTGTGAATGAAGTCACTAAACAAATGTATGAATGTGTTAACACTGCACTTAAACACAATATGATGAGAGTGACTGTGAGTGAGTGTGGTTTTGGTTTGGATGATAATGCACAGTTCACTAATAACTCAATGATATTGAATGAGAATTTAGTTCACAATTTGTCCTCTTACACTTTAACTAATGAGGAGGAGATTGCCTTAAATAAAGGTTTATCTTACTGTTTGGATAATATTTGTAATGAATTTTTGGTCCAACAAGACCTCCAAAAGTTTTTAGGAAACTCAAATTGAAAATGTATTTTGCTATGCAAAAGGGTCACATCCAAACACTTGACACAGAGATTGTTAATAAAATTAGGTTTAGAGATGTTAGGGAATTTGGTATATCTAAAAAAAAGCACTTTTACACCTGCAGTTACACATAGTACAGCCACCTATATGAATTTGGTACAAAGAGAGGTAGATAATCTTCTCAAGAGAGAGAAAAAAAGAACATTGGTACAAAGAAATAAAAATGACAAACTTGCTATTGAAACACTTATTAAAAATAAAGAGATTATCATAAAAGAGGCAGATAAGGGCGGAGCCATCGTAGTCTTAGATAAACTTGACTATATGGCAAAAATTAATAGACAGCTAGCTGACAATCAAGTCTATCAGAAATTAAGTAGAGATCCAACTGCCCAGATAAATAAGGAAATTAAAAATATTCTTGACTTAGCTGCAAAAAAGGAAATAATAACTGAGGCATTTAAAGATGCCTTATATGTTGACAATCCTATAAGACCTGTAATATATGTTTTACCAAAAATCCAAAAAGAAAAAGAAAAACGCCCTGGTAGGCCCATTGTGGCAGGGGTGGGCTCTATTTTTTCTTCTATATCTATCTTTCTAGATAAGGCACTACAGCCATTTGTTAAAAAAACAATTCATATATCAGGGACACAAATTATTTCTTATCCAAGTTAAAAGATCTAGGATATGTTGGAGAAAAGTGTATTTTATTTACTTTAGATGTTTCCAGCTTATACACTTCTATAAAACATACGAGTGGCATTTCAGCAGTAGAAAATATATTGAGATCAACCAGCAATTATACTGAAATTGAGATTTGTTTTCTAATAGAATTGCTTTCCATTATATTGTATCATTATTTTCTGTTTGGAGATACGTATTATTTGCAAAGACAGGGGATGGCAATGGGCTCCAGCGTCATCCCCACATACGCCAACATTTTCATGAATAGCTTTGAGGAATACTATGTATTTCCTCATATTTTGTTACAACGTATGGTGTCTCCTGGTGGAGATATATTGATGATGTGTTTGGCGTGCGGGGGGGGGGGCCCGTTGGTAGCCATTTGTCTTTTATACAAGTTCTAAACAATTCAGTCACAGGACTGAAGTTTACTCTAAATATGAATGAAATAGGTAATGAGTACTTGGATACATATGTATACAATAAAGGAGGATTTTTGAATACAGATCTCTATACCAAGAGTACTAATAGAAATAATCTGCTAAAATATGGTAGTTGTCACCCTGAAAGTATATTTAAGGCTATTCCATGGAGCCATTTTACTAGAGTAAAACGTATTGTAACAGTTAAAGATTGATGTAATTATAGGTTGGAACAGATGGCTAATAAATTCATCAATAGGAATTATCCCCCTATATTAGTCGCAGAACAACTAGATATAATTACTAAGGATATAGTTGTGGAGAGGAAGAATAAGAAACAGGAAGTAAATCGTATGATCTTTGTCACAATTTAATAGGTTAAGTAATAAAATTACTGGCATCCTAAAAAAACATTGGCATATTTTAAGGGATTGTAATCCTGAGGTTGTTGAATTTAAAGAGAATCCAATGGTAGCCTACAAGAGAAATCGGAGTATCAGGGACATGTTGGTGCATTCAGATATTGGTAGCCATAAACAAGATAGTCAAAGAACTATAGGCCCTAAGAGATATGGTTGCTACCCAACTGTAGCTCGATGATAAAAGGGGAGAATTTCTATCACCCTGTTAATGGAAAGAAATTTAAAATTAACAAATATTTAACCTGCAGGACAACTCACTGTGTTTATCTTATCAAATGTCCATGTGGCCAAATCTATATAGGCGAGACCTGTAGAGAGGTAAGGGAGAGGATAACTGAACATAAGTCTAATATAAGATGTAAAAATAAAGAAGCTCCAGTTTCCTCTCACTTCCTCTCTATGGGTCATAACATCAGCCAACTTAGGTTTCAAATCATAGAACAGGTAGACAGGCCCAGGAGGGGTGGAGATAGGGAACGATTGTTAAAAACCAGGGAGAATATTTGGATATATAAGTTGGAAATAATGAGGCCCAAGGGATGAATAAAGATTTTGATTGGAGTCTTTTTTTCTAAAACTCTTTTTCTAAATGTATTTAGTTGTTAAGATAATATGTAAGAAACTATAGAGTTGATTAATTTGTTTTTGTATAGGTTGTGCAGAATACCTCTTTTTAATATATATGTACATGGGTTTTATGTATTTTAAATACATGTTCTGTATATATATTTGTTCTCTTTCTGTGATAACTTTGTGATGCATTGGTTTTTTGTATCCACAAGATGGCACTGTTGTGCAATTAGTTTAACACAGGAAGATGAATAACAGGTGTGGGTATATAAATGCATTTACCTGTGTATGTTCAATTATACATGATTAAGAGCCTTTTTAGGCTTGAAACGTTGTATGTTTGTTGCTGAGGACCCTATGTGAAAATAAAGGTTCTTTTAAAGAATTTTGGAGGCTGGAATACTTTTTGTTTCTGTTCTATAATCATTACCCCCCTGTCACGATTCAGCATATTTCTTGGACTAAAACTATTCAGTAAGTGAATAGATGGGAGTTTGTAGCTACTGGATACAGGTGTACTCTGCTCACTATTGATTTGTTAATGAGCAAGTGCCTGAAATGTAACTGTGATACTGAATAAAAAGAAACAAAGTTTCACTTTGAAAACTACTCACTGACAATGTCAAGTCAGAGTTAGTGACCTTCAGTTTGAGAGGCAAGGTTACAATAATGTTATAGTTAATTATCAAGGGATAGTCAGATGAAATATCTTTGGTCGCGAAGTAACAATTAAAGTAGATGGGTTTAAACAGATTGGTTTGCGAGGTATATGTAGTTCAGTACATTATTGGATGATTCAAGGTAATATGTGAAAGGTTTGACAAGGCAGTTTATACAAAGTACTTGCGGTTAGACCAGAGAGCGTGCAGCGGAGTATGATGTTATGTTGAAGCACAGACAGCGTCTGTGAGAGACTAAACAGCGTGCAGGTGAAATTACTTGAGCTGGAGTTAAACAGACAGCATCTGTGAAAGACTGAACAGCATGCAGGTGAATTGACTTGAGCTGGCGATGCACAGACAGCGTCTGTAAGAAACTGAACAGCGTGCAGGGGAAATGACTTGAGCTGGAGATGCACAGACAGCGTCTGTGAGAGACTGAACAGCGTGCAGGTGAAATGACTTGAGCTGGCGATGCACAGACAGCGTCTGTTTAAAAACTGAACAGCGTGCAGGGGAAATGACTTGAGCTGGCGATGCACAGACAGCGTCTGTAAGTAACTGAACAGCGTGCAGGGGAAATGACTTGAGCTGGCGATGCACAGACAGCGTCTGTAAGTAACTGAACAGCGTGCAGGGGAAATGACTTGAGCTGGCGATGCACAGACAGCGTCTGTGAGAAACTGAACAGCGTGCAGGGGAAATGACTTGAGCTGGCGATGCACAGACAGCGTCTGTAAGAAACTGAACAGCGTGCAGGTGAAATGACTTGAGCTGGCGATGCACAGACAGCGTCTGTGAGAAACTGAACAGCGTGCAGGGGAAATGACTTGAGCAGGAGTTGCACAGATAGCGTCTGTGTGAAGAGGGGATGAATTCCGGACTGCTGGTAACAATAAGTAATAGAAAGTATATTGTACACAGACAGCGTCTGTGTACAAATGAAGTAACTTCCAGGGATTTAAAAGTAACAAAGTTCTATAGGCAAAAACTGCTAGGCACAAGGTATACTCAATAATCAAGCAATTTGGTTTAGCAGGAAGTGGGAATTTAAAGGGAAAGAGGAGAATGGGCGGTGTTTAGGATTTAAAGGTACAGTTATGTTACATAGCCCCCTCCTCAAGGAATCCGCACAGAGAATTCGGCACATGGTTTGTTAGGGAACCTCTTGTGGAAGTTAGCCAATAATCCTGGAGCGTGAATATCAGAAACTGGTACCCAGGAATTCTCTTCAGGAGGATAGTGTCGCCATTTAACCAAATACTCCAATCAGTGATGTCGAAGTCTAGAGTCAAATATTTGTTCAACTTCATATTCCAAATGATCCCCACATTGAATTGGAGGTTCAGGTTTATGAGTTCTTCGTGGGTCGTCCTGATGGGAGTAAGGTTTTAAAAGAGAAACATGAAAACTTGAATGAATTTTATATGAATTGGGCAAAGTCAAAATAACAGCTGATGGATTGATGATCTTTTCAATATGAAAAGAACTAATGAATTGATTGGCTAATTTCTTTGAGGGTACTCCCATGTGTAAATGTTTAGTTGAGAGCCAAACCAAGTCTCCGACTTTATATGTAGGTGCTGGTCTATGTCGTTTATCATAGTAAGTCTTTTGTTTAGCTTTAGCTTCAGAGAGATGTAATTTTAAAAGATCAAGAAAACTCTTGATTTTAGAAGCATAGTCTTTTGCTGCAGAAGAAGTATCAGACTGAGTTGTAATGGAAATGATATTTGGATGATAACCATATGTGGCAAAAAATTGAGTCATTTTAGTTGAACTGTTCAAGGAATTGTTATAAGAAAATTCAGCAATGGGCAACAGAGTAAACCAATCATCCTGGAGATTTATTTATTTATAAAATATTTTACCAGGAAAGATACATTGAGATTTTTCTCGTTTTCAAGTATGTCCTGGGTACACAAAACATTGCATTGATACAATGGGTACAATAAAATACAAAACAATAATAATACATGATATATGCACAAATCTTTTTAACATAGAGCAGGTAGGAAATATATAATCAACAATGACAGGTGCATTCTGTTTTGAGATATGTAGAGAGGGATCTCTTAAAGGATATTAGGCATGGGGAAGGTTTGAAAGTGTGCGGAAGGTCGTTCCATAATTGTGGTGCTCTGTAAGAAAAGGAGGATCGAGCTGCTTTCTTTTTGTATTGAGGCACGCTAAATAATGTGCTGGTACTGGATCGGAGGTTATAGGAGGTGGGAATAACCGGTGAGAGCATACTGCTCAGGTAGGGTGGGAGCTTCCCAGAAAAGCTTTTAAACACTAGGCAGGAAAGATGGAGGGTGCGTCTGGATTCCAGCGACAGCCAGTTTAGTTCTTTTAGCATGTCACAATGGTGGGTCCTGTAGTTACATTGTAGCACAAAGCGGCAGAACAAGTTATACAATGTATTAAGTTTATTAAGGTGAGTTTGCGGTGCTGGTGCATATACTACATCCCCATAATCCACGATTGGCATCAGCATTTGCTGTACAATCTTTTCCTTTACAGTAGGGCTGAGGCAGGATTTGTTTCTGTACAGGGCACCTATTTTTGGATAAAGTTTAGATGCCAGTTTTTCTATATGGAGGCCAAAAGATAGATTGGGGTCTAACAACATACCCAAGTATTTAAAAGAGTGGACTGTGGTCAGTGTACAATTTGATTTTGTTTTGATGCATAGATGGGAATTTTGTAGTTTGTGTAGTTTAGGTCCTGTTCCAAAGATCATTGTGACAGTTTTGTCAGTGTTTAGGAAGAGTTTGTTTTTTGAGATCCACTTTTCTACCTCTGTGAACTGGTCTTGGAGTACTGCTTCAAGCTGAGGTAGATCGGAATTGTTTGCATAGATTACCGTGTCATCTGCATACATGTGTACAGTTGAGGATTTGCAGACATTAGGCAGATCATTTATAAACAATGTGAATAGCAGGGGGCCGAGAATGGAACCTTGGGGAACACCACACGTGACTGGGAGAGGGAGGGAGTCACTGTCAGAAATGGAGACATATTGTGATCGATCCGATACATATGATCGAAACCAGGTTAGCAGACGATCACCAATACCTGAGTTTTTTAGTTTGAGCAGTAGTATGTCGTGGTCTACTGTGTCAAAGGCCTTTGCAAAATCAAGGAAAATAGCTCCAGTTAGGTCTCCTTGTTCCATTCCAGTTTGAATATCGTTGCAAACTTTTAGGAGGGCAGTTGTAGTGGAGTGATTTGTACGAAAACCTGATTGATCAGGGGTCAGATAGTTAGATTGTTGATAATATTCACATAATTGCGTATGGACACATTTTTCTAAGATTTTTGACAATACTGGGAGCAATGATATTGGGCGATAGTTAGAAACCAAGGTTATCTCCCCACTTTTATGTATAGGCACTACTATTGCAGTCTTCCAGAGTTTGGGTATGTATCCAGACACCAAGGATTCATTAATTAGGGTTGTGACAGGTTTAGCAATTGCTGGCGCACTAAGCTTCAACAGCATTGCTGGGATTTGATCAGGTCCAGACTGGTTTTTCATTTTTAGGTTATTAAGGTGTTTCTTAATGACATTGATGGGTACAGGTCTAAAATTGAACTTCTCTATATTGGGTCTTTGCTGATTTAGTGGGGCCTGATCCACATTTGTAGCTTCAGGATGCGTGCCATTTATTAGTTTGTCAATCAGGGTGGTGGAGCATCCGACAAAATATTTGTTAAAGGCATTTGCTACATCTAAGGGGAGTTGCAGGGTTTGGTTGTCCACATTGACAGTGGAGGGTTGGGAGTGGATTGGTGGTGTTTGTAAATTATTTATGACTTTCCAAAACTTTCTAGGGTTTGATATGTTATTGTTCAGATTTTCACAGAAATATTGGGCCTTGGCCAATTTTGTTTGTTTAGTGCATTTATTTCGCCATTGTCTATATACACAGTGATCGTTCATAGAGCCAGTATGCTTGAACTTTGACCACAATGAATCTCGAAACTGGTACATTTGAATGAGGTTAGCTGTGATCCAATTCAAGTGTGCTCCTTTTACTCTCACCTTACGCAGTGGGGCATGTAAATTCCAAACTTGTAGGAGTTCGGACTGAAAGAATTCAACTGCAGAGTCAAGGTCTGGGATTAGGTTTAATCTGTGCCAGGGGAGGTTCTTGATGTCATTTAGAAATGATTGAAGATTAAATTTTTTGAAGGATCTGGTGATTTTAACCTTGGGAGAGGTTTTAGTTGCCTTTATTTTGCGCACACAGTACACTAAGCAGTGGTCACTGAAATTGTTAGGGAGAACACCTGCCTCCTGGATTCGGTTGGGAGAGGTGGAGAGAATCCAATCGAGCAGGGTGTGATTATGGCTTTTGTTGTTTATGCGAGTTGCGGAGGAGATTAATTGCGTTAGCTGCAAAGACTTAAACACAGAGCAACAACTATTATTTTTTGGATTCAGCCAATCAATATTAAAATCTCCAAAAACCAAAACTTCACTTTTTGGGTTTTGAGCTATGGTTTCACTAAGGAGATGGGCTATGTCTGAAAGGGAATGAACAGGAGAGCTAGGTGGGCGGTAGATTCCAACAACAATGATTGATTTACTGCACGGAATCTCAATTGTGCCAGAAAGGAAATCAAAGTTGGCAAGAGAGCTAGATTTTTGTAAGGGGGTGTACTTTGTGGAGTTGTCAACATAGATTACAATACTCCTCTCTTTGCTCTGTCATTTCTATGGCTTGAATACCCATGTATTGCAATGGCAGAGTCGGGTATTTTTGAGGTTAGCCACGATTCAGAGATCACAATGATTTTGGGCTTGTATTGTATACACCAAGCTTGTAGTGCATCTATTTTTGGTAGTAAGCTGTGGATATTACAGTGCACAAAGGAGAGGCCTTTTTTAGCTGGAAGGCTAGGAATGGAATTTGTTGGGGGAACAGGGTTAGATTCTACATCATTTGCAAGGGCAAGTAACAGAAGGAATAGGAATTTGGGCATATTTTTTGTTTTGCCAATTAGTGAATGGGATATTTTATAGTTTTGAGAGGTGGGGGTGGGAGGGTTATTTTTTATAACTCTCCACCAGCACTCAGCAGATAAGTTGCAGCAACAGAGCAGGCCATGGTGTATGATAATTTGTTTTTCAGTTTGAGGTGTGTGCTTATGCCAGTAGTGGTGTGAACAAAATTTGAGTGAGAAAAGGGTTAACACAAATAACAGTATGGTCATATTTGGATTCATGTTAGTGGTATGAGGTGTGTAGATGAAAATAAAACAAAAGTAGTACAAAATGTAAAGGAAATAAAAGTATATACTACTGATGTGTGATATATAGCTATTTGTAGGGAGAGAGAGTAAGTATTCTAAAGGGTTATGTGAATGAAAGGATGTGCTAATCAGTGTTTGCAGCTGTCATTTTGGGAGAATGAAAGTTGAGAATGAGACTATCTATAAATAAGGAAATGAGCTTGGGGAGGGTGGGAAGGAAATGAGCTTGGGGAGGGTGGGAGGGAAACTATCTTCCAAAGCTACCTGTTTGCTTGCAGAGAGCAGTGTAACAGCTGAGATATTCAGGTCTGTGATTCTCTAAGAATACTGGGCAGATACACTTAAATTTCAGTCTGAGGGAAAGAGAGAGATTAGTGTCAGATGGGCCAGCAAAATAAGTTAAGGGCGGGGGTATGTATGGACATTTTAGCAAAAGGGTCATTCAGGCAAAAAAAAAAAACACAGGGAAAGTTCAGAATTACAGAGATAAGACAGGTATCCATGAAGGAAAGAAAGACATAAAACAAGGAACAAGAAAGATATATGGTCTTCCTAAGCTGGTTAAACTAACTTTTAACATAATGAACAGACATAATGGTGATAAAATATACATTTAAAATAAAAATAATAGCAAATACTTATTACAACACACACATCAGTAATAACAGGGTAAAATATAATGAAATTTCTATCTTCCAAAGCTACCTGTTTGCTTGCAGAGAGCAGTGTAACAGCTGAGATATTCAGGTCTGTGATTCTCTAAGAATACTGGGCAGATACACTTAAATTTCAGTCTGTTTGCTTGCAGAGAGCAGTGTAACAGCTGAGATATTCAGGTCTGTGATTCTCTAAGAATACTGGGCAGATACACTTAAATTTCAGTCTGTTTGCTTGCAGAGAGCAGTGTAACAGCTGAGATATTCAGGTCTGTGATTCTCTAAGAATACTGGGCAGATACACTTAAATTTCAGTCTGTTTGCTTGCAGAGAGCAGTGTAACAGCTGAGATATTCAGGTCTGTGATTCTCTAAGAATACTGGGCAGATACACTTAAATTTCAGTCTGTTTGCTTGCAGAGAGCAGTGTAACAGCTGAGATATTCAGGTCTGTTATTCTCTAAGAATACTGGGCAGATACACTTAAATTTCAGTCTGTTTGCTTGCAGAGAGCAGTGTAACAGCTGAGATATTCAGGTCTGTGATTCTCTAAGAATACTGGGCAGATACACTTAAATTTCAGTCTGTTTGCTTGCAGAGAGCAGTGTAACAGCTGAGATATTCAGGTCTGTGATTCTCTAAGAATACTGGGCAGATACACTTAAATTTCAGTCTGTTTGCTTGCAGAGAGCAGTGTAACAGCTGAGATATTCAGGTCTGTGATTCTCTAAGAATGTAACATCTCAAGTATTGCTCTAAGATCTGATTCGTCCTTTCTGTAAGTCCATTAGTCTGTGGATGATATGATGTGGACAATCTGGAATCGATTTGTAATAATTTACAGAGAGCCTTCTAAAACTTTGAAGTAAACTGGCTTCCCTTATCAGTGATGATGGTTTTAGGTAAACCATGAAGTTTTACAATTTGTGAAAAGAAAGCTTTTGCTGTTTCTAAAGCACTTGGTAGGTGTCTTAGGGGAATAAAGTATGCCAGTCTAGTTAGGTGATCTATTACAACCATGATGGTATTACGTTGTTGAGAGGAAGGCAGTTCAACAATGAAGTCCATAGAGATTACTGTCCAAGGGGTCTCTGGTATTGGAAGTGGTTTAAGTAAACCAAATGTTTTTTTACGCTCAGATTTGTTCCAGGCACAGATATGACATGTCTTTACATATTCTTCAATGTTATCATCCATATGAGGCCACCAGAAAGTTCTGCGAATCAGTTCAATTGTTTTCTTAATTTCTGGATGACCTGCTAAAAGAGAATCATGAAAATGTGTCATTACGGAATGACGTAGTTCTGAAGGTATATACAAATAATCTCCATGATAGTATAAACCATTAGAGGTTTTGTTAAGACTTTTGAATGGAATTTCAGTACCCGAGTCAAGAGATTTTAATATATCCATCTCAAATGTAGTTAAAGTGGCGAGAAACGTTGTAGCTGGTATAACTGTTGTTGGAGGATTAGAGTTAGATATAACTTCAGAGACTCGAGATAGGGCTTTAGCCTTCATGTTTTTTGATCCTGGTCTGTAGTTATGAGGAAATCGAATCTGTCAAAAAATAAACTCCAGCGTACCTGTGTGGAAGATAGTGTGGCATGTTTCTTTAAATATTCTAGTTTTTTATGATCAGTGAATATCAGAAATGGTTATAAAGCTCCTTCAAGCAAATGTCCCCATGATTCTAAAGCACATTTTATAGCCAAAGTTCTTTGTCTCCAACTGAATAGTTGGTTTCTGCTGGTAGAAGAGTTCTTGAGTAAAATGCTATGAGATGTATTGGAGAGGACTGATTAGGTCTTTGTGAAAGTAAAGCTCCTATACCTGTATTTGATGTGTCAACTTCAAGTATGTATTGGTGTTGTGGGTTTGGTAAATGTAATATTGGAGCTGTAGAAAATTTAGATTTAAGTTCATCAAAAGCAAAGTGTGCATCTGAATCCCAAGTAAACCTTTAGTTTTGTTTTGTCAAATTTGTTAAAGGTTTAAAAATCGAAAAGAAGTTGAGGATAAATTTCCTATAAAAATTTGAGAATACCAAGAATCTTTGTAGAGCTTTTACAGTATTAGGTAGGGGCCAGTTAAGGATTGCTGAAATCTTATCAGGATCCATTTCTACACCTTTGGAGGAAATTATGTATCCAAGAAATTTAATGCGGTTTACATCGAATTGACACTTTTCAAGTTTAGCAAAACGTTTGTGGTCTCTCAGCCTGGTTAGAACCCAACGAACATGTTTTAAATGTTCTTGTATATCTTTTGAATATATCAAAATGACATCTAGGTAAATAATTACGCAAGTATCCATCAAATCTCTGAAGATGTCATTGATGAAATACTGAAATGTGGCAGGGGCGTTACATAAACCAAAAGGCATTACCCTATATTCGAAAAGTCCATAACGTGTCCTAAAAGCTGTTTTCCACTCGTCACCCTCTCGAATTCTAATGATATTGTATGCGCCTTTGAGATCTAGCTTTGTGTGTACAGTAGCATCTTTTAATCTCTCTAATAGTTCTGGGATCAGAGGTAGTGGATAACGGTTTTTATGTTGTTAAGTGACCTGTAATCTATTATTGGTCTTAAAGTAGCATCCTTATTTTTAACAAAGAAGATACCTGATGCTGCTGGTGAGGTAGAAGGTGTTATGAAACCTTTTTTCAGGTTTTCGTCTAAATATTGTCTTAAGTGTTTCAATTCAGGCTCAGGGGATAAAAGGAATCTGAGAGCCAGGTTTAATATCAATCGGACAATCATATATCCTGTAAGGTGGCAGAACATCTGCTTCCTTTAAGTCAAATACTTCAGATAAATCCTCATATTCGTGAGGTATGACTATATTTAAATTAGAAATACTTATTTGAGGAAAACATGTACTTTGACAATATGGGGATTTGAGGGTAACCCTATTCTGTTTCCAATCAATGACTGGGTTGTGTTTGGTCAACCATCGGTAGCCAAGTATTACTGAATATAAAGAAGTGGGTACAGCGTCTGTGTACAAATGAAGTAACTTCCAGGGATTCAAAAGTAACAAAGTTCTATAGGCAAAAACTGCTAGGCACAAGGTATACTCAATAATCAAGCAATTTGGTTTAGCAGGATGTGGGAATTTTAAAGGGAAAGAGGAGAATGGAAGGTGTTTAGGATTTAAAGGTACAGGTATGTTACACCCCCTTGTAATATTTTTCAAAATACTAAATCTTCCTCTACATCATCACCCATACTAGAGATAAACTATAAATTATTACATTGCTGGTACTTAACACCAAAACGCTTACATAGACTATTTCCTAAAACTAGTAACTGCTGTTGGAGATGCAAACATGTAGGCAGTGGTATGGGTCATATGTGGTGGTGGCGCCCTCTAATTAATCAGTACTGGAGAGACATAATTATGGAAATTGAAGGCATTTTTCAAATGACGCTTCCCCTTGACCCTCAGTTTGGCTGTTAAATAAATCTACTAAACTCCCCAATAAACTTTACAAACCCCTATATAAAATCATGATTAATAGCGTAAGAGTACTTATAGCAAAGAACTGAAAGTCAAAAGAAATCCATTCCCTGAAGATGTGGAGATTAAAAGTTACAGACTCACTCAAATTAGAAGAATATAGTACTTATAAATCGGAAAACAGAGATTCGTTTATTGAATCGCAGGCAATATTGGAACAATATCTGAGGAACTTACCTAGCAAGCATGTTAAATCCTCTTAACATATATTAGTAACATTTTGAATAGATAAATAGGATAAGAGTAAGTTAGATTGGTTTTCTAACCTACAGGAAAACTACATACATAAGAACTATGTTAATTATATTAGAGACACAAGAACTGATGGTTTACATCATATTCAATAGAAATAAATGAGACATAGAGACTTTTTGTTACTATTATCATATATGTTTATTTTTATTTTGAAAATGTTAAGAAAAGAATCCACACTGTAAACTTGAATACATGTTGTTGAAGCTTTGCAATCTGATCCTGTAATCATACTGAAGAATGTATTACCATTTTGGATTCTTAATAAAAAGAAATTGAAAAAAAAATAAAAAATATGTCTGTTGATAACAAATCCCAATATTCAGAGAAATCTGTCAGGGAAATGATTAACAGCTTATTAGAGCCATTTAAGCAGCATATGTTACAATTTCAATCTGCTATCAATTCTGTAAATGAGATAAGGGATTCAATTCCCAGAAAAGCTACTTCTAAGACTAAATATTTGTCAAAACAAGCTGCTAATTTTAATTCTCATGGAAAAAAAAGAGTTTAGTCGCATCAGCCACGTTCTGACATTTCCAACTCTGCTTTCAAACGAAGCAATGATATTTCATCAGACTCAGAAAGTGATTCTAATGTTGTTTTTAAAAAGAGACTCTCCAGGAAAAGAAAATGTGTTATTCAGTCAGACTCATCTGATGATTGTGATGCATCTAATATGCAAATTGAAAAATATGGTTTTGATTCTGATGATATTTCTAGAGAATCTTTTTCCCAGGATTCTCTTGATAAGTTTATTTAATCTTTATCTGAAGATTCTCCCAAACCCAAAAAATCTAAACATTTATCTAAATCTAAGAAAATTAAGCTTATTGATAATTTTGGAGACCCCTATACTGATCCTAATGAATTACAACACCCTAGGTCTACCCAATTGAGACCCTCTAGCAGGGTTTACATTTTTTGGGATTTTTATATCTGTAAGCCCCTTTCAAAAAAGACCAAAAGTACTTTAAGAGCGGAATGCCCTTGTCCTGAACTTCCACAAAATACCCACTTAACTCCTAATATTGATTTGTAATCTATTAAAATTTCTGGGTAATAAAAATGCTAACATTAGAAGGGGTCCTGACAAACTCCTTGATACTTTAGGCCCAGTTGCAAAGCTATCAGAAGAGGCTATCAGAAGAGGCCATTTCCAGTAATTCTATTAATTCTATGTTAGACCCTTATACTACCAGGGAATGGATCAGAAGAATGGTCTATCTCTTAGGTAATGCTAGCACCCCCCTTAATACTCAAAGGAGAAGATTAATTCTAAAATGCATAGATCCTAAGATCACAGATTTTGCATCTACAGAAATGGGGTCTAAAGCAGATGGATTATTGTTTGGTAATGCTGGTCTTCAGCAGTTAAGCTCATATGTAAATACTTTCAACTCTCTCAATAAGATAAAAACAAACACTAGACATTTTTTTTACCAGTCTCATCAGCCTCAAAGTTTTTCAACAGTGTTGGAAAAGGAAGAGACCGCTTTTCCAGCCGATAATCAAACATCTCCAGGTCTCATTTCAATAAACTTGCCCCCTCCACTTCCACTCATGCAAACTTTTTTCAATCGAGGTCAAGGATGTTGATTAATAGATCATTCAGATCTTTCAAGAATTCCAGGAGACCCTTCCAAGGTAAATTCTCCCACCTTTCCTTTCACAGATTTTTCTCATCTAAGAATAAGAGGCAGACATTTGCTTTTTATAACAGAATGGCAAAAAATAACATCAGACCCACGGGTTCTTCAGGCAGTGTCCGGCCTTCCCTTGGATTTTATTTAAACTCCTTTCCAATATTCCTTCCCTAAAGTTTTCTCAAAAAGATCAAATTCTTTTAGACACAGAAATTTCCGATCTTATAAGAAAGAATGCTGTAGAACTTGCCCCTTCTCCAGAAGACTCTTTCATCAGCAACATGTTTCTTGTAAAAAAAGAAAGAAGGATCATTCCGTCCTGTAATAAATTTAAGAGATTTAAATCAATTCCTGATTTTCAACCATTTCAAGATGGAAGGTATACATCTTCTATGAGATTGTCTTTACAACAAGGATTGGCTTGTAAGACTAGATCTGAAGGATGCATACCTTTTATTTCCTATTCATTCAGATTTCAGGAAATACCTAAGGTTCCTTTGGAAAGACTCTCTTTGGCAGTTTTCTTGTCTCCCTTTTGGTCTTTCTTCGGCTCTTTGGGCTTTTACAAAGATTTTGAAGCCAGTCACTTATTTAGACAATATTCTCCTTATTCACCAATCTTCTTTTATTCTGAAGAATCAGTTATCCCTCACTATTTACCTTCTCCAAAGTTTAGGTTTCATAATCTATTTAAAAAAATCTACTTTAATTCCTTCCCAGAATTTGGTGTTCCGAGGTTCCACTATAGATACTATCTCAACTACCCTCAGTCTTCCTCAAGAAAAGATCAAAAGAATCGAGAAAGAAATTCTTTACCTTCTCAAGAAAGATTTATTTTCTATCCGTCTTTTAGCAAGAGCCATAGGTCTTCTTTCTTCTTCCATTCGGATGCAAGCAAATCAGGTTGGGGTGCAAGATGTGGTTTCCAAATTACAGGAGGGAAATGGTCTCTTTTGGAGAAACAACTTCATATCAATTGTTTAGTGCTTTAAGCAGGAGCTTTTGCAGTCCAAAGTTTTGTGAAGCACAATCATCCTGTAACTATTCTTCGAATGGACAACATTTCTGCAGTTCGTTATATCTATCATTTAGGGGGTACTGCTTCAATTTTTTTTTATCAGATTTAACCAAATTTTTAATTCAAGACGGTTTATCTCAGAATATATCTATTCAAGCAGAATATATTCCGGGTCTAAACAATCAAATGGCAGACTGGGGATCCAGATACCTCACAGATTTCAATGATTAATTCTTAATTTTTCTAAGAATTCAATCTCTAAGGGGTCCGTTTTCAATAGACCTATTTGCTTCTTGACTGAATCATCAGATTGTTCCTTACTTCAGTTGGAGACCAGATCCTCAAGCTCTAGCAATAGATGTCTTTCTTTAAAAGTGGCCAAATTCAGGAGCTTATGCTTTCCCTCCATTTTTAATGATTCTTCGAAGTCTTCTTTTTGTCAAACGTCAACAGATATACCTTCTGATAATAACACCTTTTTGGCAAACTCTTTTTGCTATCCTCTTCTTCTAGAATTGTTATTCCTTCATCCAATTTTATTACCATATCAGTCAGATCTTCTCACAGACCCTTCCGGTCAATTCCATCCTCTAGTTCTTCAAGACAAATTACATCTTATTGCCTGGATGGTTTCAGGGGTTCCTGGTCTGGTGAAGGATTATCAGAGGAAGCTAAACTCCTCTTGGGCCCCTGGAACCAAGAAATTTTATTTATCCTCCTGGCTTAAATGGTCTACCTGGTGCAATATTGGACACCTGGATCCCATTTCAGCACATTTTTTGCCTTCACTTTTTCAAGCTGGATTGGCTTACACGTCTATTAATGTTGCTAGATCTGCTATTTCTGCTTTACATGAATTACTTTATAATGTTCCTATAGGTTAAGATCCTGCCATTTGTAGACTTTTGAAATCTATTAGTCTAAAACGTCCTCCATCTTCCAAGTATTCTTTCTTTTGGGATTTAGTCAGCTCTCTTTTTAATTATTGGCCTGATAATTAGATATGTGCGATTTGTTTTGGATCGATTCGGAAAATTCGGCGATTCGAATCGAACCGAATTTCCGAATTAAAATACTGCCAAATTACCGAATAAATCCGAATTACTTCGGATTTATTCGGTAAATTCGGATGGCCATGGATTACACTAGTATTGTACAGTATAAGTCTAATCCCACCTAACATTTACCAAAATCCCGAAACGAATCCAGCCGAATTTAGTACATAATACTAGTCTAATCCCACCTAACACTTACCGAAATTCCGAATTTCCGAACCGAATCCAGCCAAATTTATTCGAATCCGAATGAATCCGAAACAAAGACAAACCGAATTTATTCGAATCCGAATGAATCCGAAACAAATCCGAACCGAATTGATTCAAATTTTTCCGAATTCGAATCGCTCCGAACCGAAATTCAAAAAGATCCGAACCAAACCGAATTTTTTTGCCATGCACATGTCTACTGATAATGAATTTCTTTCTCTTAAACAGCTTACTGTTAAATTGACTACTTTATTATGCCTTTTGTCCTGTAAACGTGTATCTGATGTTAAAGCTGTTGACTTTAATTCTAAGTGTTTTTCTCCTCAAGGAGGAATATTTTCTATTTCTAGTAGAACTAAAACTTTATCATCTTCTATTTTTTAGCCTTATTTTCCTGAACACCCAAAACTTTGTGTGGTTCTTTGTCTCAAAAAATATGAACGCAGAACATTACCTTTTAGATCTTCTTCTTATAATCAACTTCTCATTTCTTATGCTTTACCCCATTTACCTGTTTCTTCTCCTACCATCAGTAGATGGGATAACTGGGTTATGACCCAAGCTGGTGTAGATAATTTCTCTTCCCATTCTATTATAGGAGCTTCGGCTTCTAAAGCTTTTTCAAAATCTGCTTCTCTTCAGGATATTCTGAATGCTGCCGATTGGTCTTCAGATAAAGTTTTTAGACAATTTTATTTCAAACCTATTTACTCTATCCCGTTTCATTTAGTATCTTAATTCATTTATTTTATTTTAAACTAGCAAAATAGGAGTCTCTGTCCTTGCAATAAAATTCAGATTATCCTAACTCTGTGACGGAATAATCTAGATTTTATTTAAGAGACAGAGACAAGTATTTTCCCTCCACAAATTGTAATATTTTCCCCTCCCTGTGTTTAATTAATTTATATCTGATACATTAATCCTTATTTTTGTTTTTGTTTCAGTGTCAATCTCTACTACAGGATTCCAAGGAAATTTCTAAGTTAAACATGAATATTCTTCAATCAAGCTCTACTAGACTTCATCCTTCCTCAAGCAAGTTTACAATTTCTTTGGGTTCAAAAAGATTGTTATCCTTCAATCAATCATCTCTTTCAGTTTTCCTGTTCATGATATGTTTTTGGGACTTTTGTTATTTATTTCTCTCAATACGTTGACTACCTAATCACAGTACTGCCTGAACGAGTATTCCAGCAGGCTCTGATTAGTAAACGCTTGCATATTTTACTAAGGCACCGTATATGATCAATACTAGCGAAAGTTAAACCTAACAAGGTTTTAATATTAATAGTTGTATATTACAATAAGGTAGCCTTGCAGTGTGAATGTAAGTTTATGAATGGCAATCAGTGAATATCAAAAAAATGACTGCTTGGCAGAGATAGATTAACACAAAAAAACTTTTTACTTACTACTTTATAAAAAATACCAATGAATGTGATAACCAAACAATGGCAATACTAAAATCGATCTTACTTAAATAATCTATATGTACTAAAAGATCATCCAACAGTGATAGCACCAAAAGCACCATATTATACTTATTTCAAGTGGTTTCCTATATCTCACAGAAAACACACAAGATATGAATGGTTATATTGTATGAGACATTAGTAAACACTTTCATGCCAAAATAAGGCGCTTAATATTTACTATTTTAATAGTCCCAACTAAAATTAACTCTCAAGCAATACTAAATCTGTTACTGTAAGGTGCGAGTCCACAACTATCTCCATTGAGTATCACAACTTTAATACTACAGAACATAGACAAAAGCAATGCTGAGGGTTTGATTTATTTTGCTGTGAACACATTAGCACCGCTTCATACTCAGCAAAAATGTACCTAAACATCGGTGTGTAGTGATGTACAGATAGATATATAAAGACACACAAAGTATTTATGTATCATATCACTCTCAGATTTGGGCACACTCACAGTCATTATAAAGTGATATTTTTACTAACAGTGTTAATATGACTTGATTTTGTGACAGTTTTTGAACCTCACAATACTACAATATTTAGCTTATTCCAACATAGAATCAACTAACAATCAACCCAAATTTGGGCACACTTATAATTCACCAAAAAGTGATATCTCACTAAAAGTGTCAATATTACATAAAAATAAATTCATGTCTTGGAAATACCTTAAACTCAGTAATATTACAATATATGATCCATCTCATTTCCAGAATAATCAAGAGTTTTTTTTTGTTTTTTGTTTTTTCTCTCTCAAACATCACGAGTAAACTTTAAAAATACTTGGAAAAAACTATTAATTAAGATGATACCTATGCTTTATGGTAAACAAGCACACTTATGATTTAAAGTCAAGAAAATTAGACTATAATCTCTCCATAAAGGAGTCCTTTGTAACTCTGTAGCCAAAGCTAACCCCGGCAAGCGATTCTTTCATTACTTGCTATTAATACTGATATTGATAAGAGTTTCCTTGTGTTTTTAAACTGCACACACGTACACCATGATTTTATACAATTTAGGTTAAGAATAAAAGTTATATTTAAATAAAAACCTCCACCCTTAGTTCTTTTTAGCCCACTTAGGTGCTATATAGATTGTGGGGTACAGAAGTGCTAGACAAGTGCAACCTTGGAATCCCAATCTCTTTGGGATTGAAACCCCAGTTTGTAAATTGTTTTGCTGCACAAGCACTCTAGCTCAGTAAGTATATCCACTATAATAACTGACAGAGCAACCCTAATCCATTTGTGTAGTGCTTATGCTTTTTCTCTCGCAATTTCATTGTTAGTACTCTTATATTCTTATAGAATTCAAGCAAAAAGCACACAATTTGTACATTAAGCTATGGCCAGCCAATTTGAGATAGACAGACAGACCCGGGAACAAAAAAGGCTAGCAGATATGAATGAAGTATTTAATAATTCCTCAACCACCCATGTAGACACGACATCTAATAATTTAGACAAATTTTTAAGAGAATTGCACAAGAATCTATTCAAACAAGACAAATTATGGTGGGACAAACAGTTCTGTGAACAATATATTTTAAAAAATCTAATACCTAGAGGCTTAAGGATTCAGTTATTCCCTGCATTTGAATTTAAAGAAAAAAAATCAAAGTACAGAATGGGAAGATGCCTTAAGCGAGTGCTCTAAAAAACTCATGAGAATCTTAATAAAACATGACTCCTCAGAATATGACAGATTGGAAGAACAGATCCAAATCCAGAATGAACAACTAAAACAATTTGAGAAATTATCAGACTTCGAAACGATGTACAAAAAATATCAGAAAGAACTTGACAAATATGAAAATGAAATTAAAATAACCAAAAAAGGGAAATTACAGAGAGATATACAAGACTTCAATGATAATAAAGTATACAAGTGGAAAAATAGATCTAATATCACAAACACCAGACCACAGAGAAGAATCAACCTTGTAGAAACAGATGTCTCAGACACTGATAATGAAGACACTGAGAACAACGAGACAGATAGAACAACTGAACCAACTACATCTTACCAATCAAGCATAGTTGAGAATAGAAAGAGAAAGTCTTTTTTAGAGGAGGATACAAGTACAGATTCCGAGCCACCAGGAGAGGTGGGTGGAAAAAACAAAAGACAAACCAGAAACAAAAAGAACCAAAAAGACAAAGCACTAATGAACAAACCATACAAAAGAAATCCAAGCCCATTCTCACAAATGAGGATGAAAAATTGAGAATCATCAACTTATCTGATAAAATTTTAAACAGATTTCACATTAGTGTTCTATCTAAAGGCTTGTCTTTTTGCCCCCATGCCTCATTGGATAAATTCGAAATAATAAGAGATGTACAATTATACCTCCGCAAACTACTTTTAAAAAACATTTCTCTAACAAAGAGCTTGAAGACCCAGAAGGGAATTGTTCAAGAGATGAGTTGGAATCATTACAAGCCCTAGAAGATCTCGCTTCAGAACAAGAAGACTACACTGAACCCAATTGGCGTTAGACAATCAAACCGAAATCTAGATATATGCCCTCAAACAACAGTTGTTCCAATATAGATGTCTTCAACGAAATGGTCTGTAATAGCATTAACAGACTAGAATTAAACAACAAATTCTCTAATCTATCAAAATATGAAAGAAAAGCACTGTCCAAAATGGAATCTTGGGATGACGTCATTATCAGAAATGCCGATAAGGGTGGCAATATTGTCATATGGCCCCATGAGATGTATCTCAAAGAAGCGAAAATACAACTGAATAATAAAGTATGCTACAAGGAACTGTGGATGAATCCCACTGTGGAATTTCACTTTCAATACAACAAATTGATTGATTTGGCACACAAAAATGGCATTATCAAGACCAAAGAAAAGTATTTTCTGAGTGTTACAAACCCAAAAACAGCAACCTTCTATTTAATTCCAAAGGTCCACAAAAACAGTAAACAACCACCCGGCAGACCAATAGTGTCTGGCAATGAGAACTTAACTGAAAAAGCCAGCCAGTATGTGGACCAACGCCTAAGGTTATTCTTAACCCAATTATCGTTGTACGTTAAAGATACGATGGAAGTGTTGCAAATCATAAAAGACATCAACATCTCAGAAAATGTATGGCTAGTTACATCTGATGTGGAATCCTTATACACCAGCATTGACCACACTTTAGGATTACAAGCAGTAAAGTATTTCTTGAATATGTCAACAGACGAAAGTCCCGAACACAATCAATTCATATTAAATCTACTGAAATTTGTCCTAACCAAAAATTATTTTCTATTCAACAACAAGTTCTACTTACAGACCCAAGGCACCGCTATGGGCACGGCGTGTGCACCCACATACGCCAATCTATTCTTAGGGTGGTGGGAACAAACTGTGGTGTTTTCAGAAACAAATGACAAATATACCAATCAAATCCCATTGTGGATCAGGTATATGGATGACATCCTGTTCCTATGGGAGGGTACATCAAATGATTTGGATGATTTTCTATCAAAACTAAATTCCAACAATCTGAACATCAGACTAACATATCACAAAAGCCAAACCAATATCTCCTTCCTGGACTTATCAATTACTAAAGGAAGTGACGGCTCCTTGATTACTGATCTGTTCAGAAAAGAAACAGCCACCAACAATTTTCTTTTTGCCACTAGTGCCCATGCACCGAACACTGCCAAAGCCTTGCCTATAGGTGAATTTTTAAGACTGAGGAGAAACTGTTCACAGGAAAACACCTTCAAGGAGAGAGCCCGTGAGTTCGAAAATCGTTTACTTCTAAGAAGGTATAGTAAAAGATCAGTTGCTAAAGCCAAAACTAGAGCACTAAAAACCAAAAGATCGTAACTGTTAAAGGTTAAGAACCGAAAAAGTGATAACAAGATCAGGTTGGTTCTAACCTATAATCAACACACACCCCAAATTGCCAATATTATTCAAAAAAATTGGCACATACTTCAAGCCGATCCTCATTTGAAAAATCTTGTTGGAGATAAAGTAGAGATAAGCTATAGGAGAAATAGAAATCTCAAAGAGATTCTTAGCCCAAGCCACTTTATCCAAAAAACTACCAAAATTAAATCTGCAGAACAAGGATCTTTCCCCTGCGGCAATTGCTCTACATGTAGCAATATGCTAAAGAAGAAATTTGTCAATGATAGATTTGGTAAACAGCACAAAATCAAAAGCTATATTAGTTGCAATTCGACTGGCATAATTTATGCCCTTCAATGCCAATGTCCGCGTATCTACATTGGGATGACTACAAGGAAATTACAAACTAGACTTATGGAGCTTTTGCGGAATATCCGTAACGCCCCCAAGGATCTGTCTGATGACAAGAAAATTACATCCGTAGCTTCACACTTTCTCAAGCACCACAAATCCAAGTCTTCTGAACTGAAATGTTACTGAATCCAAAAAATATCTTTGGTCCTAAGAGGCGGCGATTTGGAAAAAACGTTACTAAAGGCAGAGACCAGGGGCGCGATCCGATATAGATCGCAGTTTGCGGCGCAAGCGAGGGAACCCACGTCGCCCGCAGTTTCAGCTCGCAACTCGAGCCATCCAATATGCGGCACCGTCACTTGCTAAAGTGGCGCAAGTCTCACAAACCAGCGATGTCCAGAAATCTGCGTAAGTACAGATTTTTGGAGTCGCTAGTGACTTGCGCCACGTTAGAAACTGCCGGCGCCTATAAAACCTGACTAAAGTCTAAATCACCCACACTGTCTAACACGCCTCCTAAACATAGCCCGACACGTCTAACACGCCTCCCTAACAAAGCCCGACACGTCTAACCCTCTATCCGCTATCCCCCCTCACTATCCTAACAATAAAAAAGCTATTAACCCCTAAACCGCCGCTCCCGTACCCCGCCGCAACCTAATAAAGTTATTAACCCCTAAACCGTCGCTCCCGTACCCCGCCGCCAGCTATATTATATCTATAACCCCCTAAAGTGAGCCCCTAACACCGCCGCCATCTATATTAAAATTATTAACCCCTAATGTAAGCCCCTTACACCGCCGCCATCTCTATTAAAATGATTAACCCCTAATTTAATCTACCTACCCCGCCGCCAGCTATATTATCTATATTAACCCTAAGTATATTATAGTTAATATAGGTATTACATTATATATATTAACTATATTAACCCTAATTATATTAGGGTTAATATAGTTAATATAGTTACTATAGTATTTATATTAACTATATTAACTCTATCTAACCCTAACACCCCTAACTAAATTTATATTAAATTAATCTAATTCATTTATAAACTAAAATATTCCTATTTAAATCTAAATACTTACCTATAAAATAAACCCTAAGATAGCTACAATATAATTAATAATTACATTGTAGCTATGTTAGGGTTAATATTTATTTTACAGGTAAATTGTTAATTATTTTAACTAGGTATAATAGCTATTAAATAGTTATTAACTATTTAATATCTACCTAATTAAAATAATTACCCAATTACCTGTAAAATAAATCCTAACCTAAGTTACAAATACACCTACACTATCAATAAATTAAATAAACTACAAACATCTATCTAAAAATACAATTAAATTAACTAAACTAAATTACAAAAAAAAAAAAACACTAAATTACAAAAAATAAAAAAAAGATTACAAGATTTTTAAGCTAATTACACCTATTCTAAGCCCCCTAATAAAATAATAAACCCCCAAAATAAAAAAAATTCCCTGCCCTATTCTAAATTAAACAAATTTCAAAGCTCTTTACCTTACCAGCCCTTAAAAGGGCCTTTTGTGGGGCATGCCCCAAAGAATTCAGCTCTTTTGCATACAAATACAATACCCCCCCCCCCATTACAACCCACCACCCACATACCCCTATTCTAAAACCACCCAAACCCCCCTTAAAAAAGCCTAACACTACCCCCCTGAAGATCTCCCTACCTTGTCTTCACCACACCGGGCCGAACTCCTGATCCGATCCGGGCGATGTCTTCCTCCAAGCGGCAAAGAAGAATTCTTCCTCCGGCGATGTCTTCCTCCAAGCGGCAAAGAAGAATTCTTCTTCCGGCTACGTCTTCCTCCAAGCGGCAGCAAAGTCTTCATTCTTCCGGCGGCATCTTCAATCTTCTTTCTTCGCTCTGCCGTCGCGGAGCATCCATCCCGGACGACTACTGAACTACGAATGAGGTACCTTTAAATGACGTCATCCAAGATGGCGTCCGCCGAATTCCGATTGGCTGATAGGATTCTATCAGCCAATCGGAATTAAGTTAGAAAAATCTGATTGGCTGATTGAATCAGCCAATCAGATTCAAGTTCAATCTGACTGGCTGATCCAATCAGCCAATCAGATTGAGCTTGCATTCTATTGGCTGTTCCGATCAGCCAATAGAATGCAAGCTCAATCTGATTGGCTGATTGGATCAGCCAATCGAATTGAACTTGAATCTGATTGGCTGATTCAATCAGCCAATCAGATTTTTCTAACTTAATTCCGATTGGCTGATAGAATCCTATCAGCCAATCGGAATTCGGCGGACGCCATTTTGGATGACGTCATTTAAAGGTACCTCATTCGTCGTTCAGTCGTCGTCCGGGATGGATGCTCCGCGGCGGCGGAGCGAAGAAAGAAGATTGAAGATGCCGCCGGAAGAATGAAGACTTTGCTGCCGCTTGGAGGAAGACGTCGCCGGAGGAAGAATTCTTCTTTGCCGCTTGGAGGAAGACATCGCCGGAGGAAGAATTCTTCTTTGCCGCTTGGAGGAAGACATCGCCCGGATCGGATCAGGAGTTCGGCCCGGTGTGGTGAAGACAAGGTAGGGAGATCTTCAGGGGGGTAGTGTTAGGCTTTTTTAAGGGGGGTTTGGGTGGTTTTAGAATAGGGGTATGTGGGTGGTGGGTTGTAATGGGGGGGGGTATTGTATTTGTATGCAAAAGGGCTGAATTCTTTGGGGCATGCCCCACAAAAGGCCCTTTTAAGGGCTGGTAAGGTAAAGAGCTTTGAAATTTGTTTAATTTAGAATAGGGCAGGGAATTTTTTTTATTTTGGGGGTTTATTATTTTATTAGGGGGCTTAGAATAGGTGTAATTAGCTTAAAAATCTTGTAATCTTTTTTTTATTTTTTGTAATTTAGTGTTTTTTTTTTTTTTGTAATTTAGTTTAGTTAATTTAATTGTATTTTTAGATAGATGTTTGTAGTTTATTTAATTTATTGATAGTGTAGGTGTATTTGTAACTTAGGTTAGGATTTATTTTACAGGTAATTGGGTAATTATTTTAATTAGGTAGATATTAAATAGTTAATAACTATTTAATAGCTATTATACCTAGTTAAAATAATTAACAATTTACCTGTAAAATAAATATTAACCCTAACATAGCTACAATGTAATTATTAATTATATTGTAGCTATCTTAGGGTTTATTTTATAGGTAAGTATTTAGATTTAAATAGGAATATTTTAGTTTATAAATGAATTAGATTAATTTAATATAAATGTAGTTAGGGGTGTTAGGGTTAGATAGAGTTAATATAGTTAATATAAATACTATAGTAACTATATTAACTATATTAACCCTAATATAATTAGGGTTAATATAGTTAATATATATAATGTAATACCTATATTAACTATAATATACTTAGGGTTAATATAGATAATATAGCTGGCGGCGGGGTAGGTAGATTAAATTAGGGGTTAATCATTTTAATAGAGATGGCGGCGGTGTAAGGGGCTTACATTAGGGGTTAATAATATTAATATAGCTGGCGGCGTTATAGGGGGATTAGATTAGGGGTTAATAATTTTTATATAGGTGGCGGCGGTGTAAGGGGTCAGATTAGGGGATAGATAAGGTAGATGACAGCGGTGTAAGGGGTTCTAATTAAGGGATAGATAAGGTAGATGGCGGCGGTTTTAGGGGCTCACAGTAGGGTGTTAGTTTATGTAGATGGCGGCGGGGTCCGGGAGCGGCGGTTTAGGGGTTAATAACTTTATTAGGGATTTCGGGGGGGGGGGGATCGCGGTTGACAGGTAGATAGACATTGCGCATGCGTTAGGTGTTAGGTTTATTTTAGCAGCCAGTTTAGGGAGTTACAGGGCTCCAATAGTCAGCGTAAGGCTTCTTACGGCTGCTTTTTGTGGCGAGGTGAAAATGGAGTAAGTTTTCTCCATTTTCACCACGTAAGTCCTTACGCTGCATATTGGATACCAAACTGCGCTGGTTTGGTATACCTGCCTATAGCCCAAAAAACTACGGGCGACGGCAGAAATATACGCGCGTAACTTCTAGGTTACGCCGTATATGTGATACCAAACCCGCGCAAATATTGGCGTCGCCGGCTTTTGCGGGCGACGATTTTTATCGGATGGACCCCCAGATGGATATACCTAATGGACTGCGTATACCCAAAAGGTCTAAATGAATACAATATGATTCCTTGACAAAGCATACCAGCGAAACGTACGTCGGAACTGAACTGTTCTATATTGAGTTTTATCGCGTCTCTACACTAGCCAGGACACCTGGGGGCTTAGCGGTATTGTCTTGCTACTAAAGAGGTTTTGGTTTCTGCGGTCACACTCCTGCTGATCCATTTACCTCTTTGCAAGTTTGGCGATTTGAAGCATTTGTTACAGCATATCTGCTTTTGTACCCTTACATTGTGGTGTTATCAAGGCTTATGTGACGCTTTTATATATTTTAAAATAAATTTGTATCCAAGTTTTGCCTAGTGTACTGTTTTCCCATCAGTATAAAGTGGGAGTGCGCATATCCTTGAGCTTAGTCGAAAGCTCCAAGAAATGTGAGTAGTCATTTGTTACAAAACAACTACTTCCTCAAAGTGCCGTTACAGATTCACACTATGTTGCAATTTTCTGTTTCCTTTTTTATGGGATCTCACTGAGGAATGCTAACAAGTTGAAAAACTCATCCAGAGGACACAGACATATCCTTGATTCAGAACTTTATTTGGTTTTCCTTTTATGATTTTTGTTATCACATTTATTTCACATTTTTTTCTTTGTGATATTCGGTATATTTATTGTAACTAAATTAATACAACACCTATTCAATGTTTCTTTAAAATATAGAATTATTTAAGTTGAATCACATAGTAAAAGCAATACTACATCCCTTCAACTCAAATTAAGTTCCTTGGAGACTACCTTTTCCAGACAAAGAAACAATAAATTAGGAAAAGAATTGCTTGTGGTTTTATTCTAAAGCAAGACAACTTCTTGTCCTAATTTCTTTGAATCACTTAAACTCAATTCAGGGACTCCAGTCTCATTCCTCCCTTGTCCAATTCACATTTTCTTTTTTCCCTAGGCACTCACCTTGTTCACTAACATGCAATCCTTCTGCAATGATTATCTATTAAATATTTAATATTCATCAGTGTTATTAGATTAATGATAATTTCACACCATACTTATGACTTCTTAACTCCACCTTTACAATAGATTCTGGCTTGTCCATTATTCTATTCCCACTACGAATTAGTAACACAAAATTTCTCAGTATATCTAGTAATCATGCAACATTATTGTACACTTGTTGCATCTTTTCACCAAAGTCTCACTATTTGTGTACA
The DNA here is from genome assembly GCF_027579735.1 of Bombina bombina. Classification (NCBI taxonomy): domain Eukaryota; kingdom Metazoa; phylum Chordata; class Amphibia; order Anura; family Bombinatoridae; genus Bombina; species Bombina bombina. The sequence goes on along the minus strand of NC_069499.1, from coordinate 1,431,188,826 downwards.
CACCATTCTTGATTTAAATTTTTAGGAGTACTATCTATCTCCAGCATTTTGAGCACCTTTCAAACACATAGCGAAAGCACCATTTTATCACTGTTTTTCTGTCAGGAACCACAAATTCCTCTCCAGTCACTTCAGTTCACATCCCTTTTTTACATTTGATTCCCCACATTCCCCTTGAATCCATTTATTTCATTGATTATTTCATCTTTTGCACCAAACATTCCCCTTTTATTCCCCTCAGCATCTTACACATTACATTCACACTTAGAAGACAAACAGTCTAGTTTAGATTAAGATAATTTAAAATCCCAAAAATCCCCTTTTAGACAAACACATAATAATTAAGACAATGGGGGGTAGTTATCAAGCCGTCAACCTCAATTACGCTGGAATTCCGCAGCGTATTTGTGGCGAGGCTAATTCGCCTTAGTTATCAAAGGCTAGAGACCGGCAAAAGTAGAATTTTGTGACGTAAGCTTCGATCCGCCGGACTCAGTCCGACACAGATCGATTCTTACGTCACTCCAGATGTTCCGCACACAAGTTCGGCACTATCTGACTACTTTTGCTAGTTATCAAAAAACTAGCAGGTACGCTCAGCACTTTTCTGGCCCAGCGTACCTGGTTTTCAATCCGCCGCCCTGGAGGCGGCGGATCCCATAGGAATCAATGGGAGTCTGACCATAGCGAAAGTTCAGGTTCGCTGCTGCCAGACATCCCATTGATTCCTATGGGAGATGTCTACACCTAACACCCTAACATGTACCCCGAGTCTAAACACCCCTAATCTGTCCTCCCTACACCGCCGCAACTAAATAAATGTATTACCCCCTAAACCGCCGCTCTATAATAAACATGTTAACCCCTAAACCGCCGCTCCCGGACCCCGCCACAACTATGATATATGTATTAATCCCTAAACCGCCGCTCCCAGACCCCGCTGCCACCTACATGATACCTATTAACCCCTATCCTGCCCCCCCTATACCGTCGCCCTCTATAATAAAGTTATTAACCTCTATCCTGCCGATCCCGGACCTCGCCGCAACTAAATAAATAGTTTAACCCCTAAACCGCCGCTCCCGGACCCCGCCGCAACCTATATTAAACTTATTAACCCCTAATCTGCCCCCCCTACACTTATAATACATTTATTAACCCCTATCCTGCCCCCCCTACACTGCCGCCACTGTAATAAAATTATTAACCCCTAAACCTAAGTCTAACACTAACCCTAAAACCCCCCAACTTAAATATTAATTAAATAAATCTAAATAATATTTCTCTTATTAACTAAGTTAATCCTATTTAAAACTAAATACTTACCTTTAAAATAAACCCTAATATAGCTACAATATAAATAATAATTATATTGTAGCTATCTTAGGATTTATATTTATTTTACAGGCAAATTTCAATTTATTTTAACTAGTTACAATAGCTATTAAATAGTTATCAACTATTTAATAGCTTACCTAGCTAAAATAAACAGAAATTTACTTGTAAAATAAATCCTAACCTAAGTTACAATTACACCTAACACTACACTATCATTAGATAAATGAATCCTATTTAAACTAAATACTTACCTGTAAAATAAACCCTAAGATAGCTACAATGTAATTAATAATTAGATTGTAGCTATTTTAGGATTTATATTTATTTTACAGGTAACTTTGTATTTATTTTAGCTAGTTAGAATAGTTATTAAATAGTTATTAACTATTTAATAACTACCTAGCTAAAAGAAATACAAAATTACCTGTAAAATAAATCCTAACCTAAGTTATAATTAAACCTAACACTACACTATCATTAAATTAATTAAATAAATTAAATACAAATAACTACAATTAAATACATTTACATAAACTAACTAAAGTACAAAAAATAAAAAAGCTAGGTAGTTATTATTATTAAGTATTTAATAACTATTCTAACTAGCTAAAATAAATACAAAGGTACCTGAAAAATAAATATAAATCCTAAAATAGCTACAATGTAATTATTATTTATATTGTAGCTATCTTAGGGTTTATTTTACAGGTAAGTATTTAGTTTTAAATAGGATTCATTTATTTAATGATAGTGTAGTGTTAGGTGTAATTGTAACTTAGGTTAGTTTTTATTTTACAGGTAAATTTCTCTTTATTTTAGCTAGGTAGCTATTAAATAGTTAATAACTATTTAATAGCTATTGTACCTAGTTAAAATAAATTGAAAGTTACCTGTAAAATAAAAATAAATCCTAAGATAGCTACAATATAATTATTATTTATATTGTAGCTATATTAGGGTTTATTTTAAAGGTAAGTATTTAGTTTTAAATAGGATTAACTTAGTTAATAAGAGAAATATTATTTAGATTTATTTAATTAATATTTAAGTTACGGGGGTGCTAGGGTTAGTGTTAGACTTAGGTTTAGGGGTTAATAAATTTATTACAGTGGCGGAGGTGTAGTGGGGGGCAGGATAGGGGTTAATAAATGTATTGTAGGTGGCGACGGTGTAGGGGGGCAGATTAGGGGTTAATAAGTTTAATATAGGTTGCGGCGAGGTCCGGGAGCGGCGGTTTAGGGGTTAAACTATTTATTTAGTTGCAGCGAGGTGCGGGATCAGCAGGATAGGGGTTAATAACTTTATTATAGAGGGCGACGGTATAGGGGGGGCATGATAGGGGTTACTAGGTATAATGTAGGTGGCGGCGGTGTCCGGGAGCGGCGGTTTAGGGGTTAATACATTTATAAGAGTTGTGGCGGGGTCTAGGAGCGGCGGTTTAGGGGTTAGTAACTTTATTTAGTTGCGGGAGGCTCCGGGGGCGCCGGTATAGGGGGTAGAACAGTGTAGTTAGTGTGGGTGCTTAGTGACAGGCTAGCAATAAAGCTGTAAAAAAGCCGAAGAGCAGCGAGATTGGATGAGTGATAACTCTCACAATCCGCTGCTCATCGCCCCGTACTTGGTGCGCGGCTTTTTGACAGCTTTATTGATAACTTAGGCGAACGTATTCAGGACCGCGGCGGCGATGGTAGGTGAGCTTAGGCGGGCGTATTGAACCGGCGAAGGCAGGTAAAGTAGACGCGTTGATAACTACCCCTCAATGTTTTCTTATATTTTATTTCATCTCACTTCACCTTATTATAAAACCACTTCTCCTTTCCCACATAATATGATTGTTATTGGGATGTTGATATTTATTACACACAGCATCAAATAGTATGCAAAGACAACGCCATTAATGCCAGACTTCTGTTTGCGAAATTATGATGATTTAAAAATATCTAGAATTATACGCAATAAAATCCATCCTATTGATGCATTACGAACATGCAAAACATTTACTTGATCTACAGTCTCATAGCAACGTCCACAACACGCCTCCCAACACAGTGTCATTTGACACATATGACATACCTTCCAGTTGAGAAGCACGGATTGGCTTAAAATTATGTAGGGGCGGAGTGACATTGTATAAATACCCGCCGCCGCGCGTCACCTTTGAGAAAGCCGTAATTGTAACGGCGAAACATGTCAGGGAAGGGTATCTGTTAAATACCCTGTTTGCTAATTTTAATGGCATAGAAACTCTATCAGTTCAAAATAGTTTAAACAAATATACAAAAATATTCACATGTATAAGCTACTTAGCATAGAAGTCGCTTCAATGCTTTATCTTTGGGAATAGAATTTATCCGCTTATTGAAGCGGTAATATAAATGTAATCTACTTAAGCACATTAGATTATTTGTTACTGTTAATTTGGGGGCAGTGGCTTTATAACGGTGCACTAAGGGATTATTTCCCACACGCAAACAACATATTTTGTGACACATTTCTGTGCTAATATTATACAGAGTTATAAAACAACGTTGACTACCTAATCACAGTACTGCCTGAACGAGTATTCCAGCAGGCTCTGATTAGTAAACGCTTGCATATTTTACTAAGGCACCGTATATGATCAATACTAGCGAAAGTTAAACCTAACAAGGTTTTAATATTAATAGTTGTATATTACAATAAGGTAGCCTTGCAGTGTGAATGCAAGTTTATGAATGGCAATCAGTGAATATCAAAAAAATGACTGCTTGGCAGAGATAGATAAACAAAAAAACTTTTTACTTACTACTTTACAATAAATACCAATGAATGTGATAACCAAACAATGGCAATACTAAAATAGATCTTACTTAAATAATCTATATGTACTAAAAGATCATCCAACAGTGATAACACCAAAAGCACCATATTATACTTATTTCAAGTGGTTTCCTATATCTCACAGAAAACACACAAGATATGAATGGTTATATTGTATGAGACATTAGCAAACACTTTCATGCCAAAATAAGGCGTTTAATACTTACTATTTTAATAGTTCCAACTAAAATTAACTCTCAAGCAATACTAAACCTGTTACTGTAAGGTGCAAGCCCACAACTATCTCCATTGAGTATCACAACTTTAATACTACAGAACATAGACAAAAGCAATGCTGAGGGTTAGATTTATTTTGCTGTGAACACATTAGCACCACTTCATACTTAGCAAAAATGTACCTAAACATCGGTGTGTAGTGATGTACAGATAGATATATAAAGACACACAAAGTATTTATGAAACATATCACTCTCAGATTTGGGCACACTCACAGTCATTATAAAGTGATATTTTTACTAACAGTGTTAATATGACTTAATTTTGTGACAGTTTTTGAACCTCACAATACTGCAATATTTAGTTTATTCCAACATAGAATCAACTAACAATCGACCCAAATTTGGGCACACTTATAATTCACCAAAAAGTGATATCTCACTAAAAGTGTCAATATTACATAAAAATAAATTCATGTCTTGGAAATACCTTAAACTCGGTAATATTACAATATATGATCCATCTCATTTCCAGAATAATCAAGAGTTTTTTTTTTTGTTGCTTTTTTTTCTCTCTCAAACATCACGAGTAAACTTTAAAAATACTTGAAAAAACTATTAATTAAGATGATACCTATGCTTTATGGTAAACAAGCACACTTATGATTTAAAGTCAAGAAAATTAGACTATAATCTCTCCATAAAGGAGTCCTTTGTAACTCTGTAGCCAACCCTAACCCCAGCAAGCGATTCTTTCATTACTTGCTATTAATACTGATATTGATAAGAGTTTCCTTGTGTTTTTAAACTGCACACACGTACGCCATGATTTTATACAATTTAGGTTAAGAATAAAAGTTATGTTTTAAATAAAAATCTCCACTTTTAGTTCTTTTTAGCCCACTTAGGTGCTATATAGATTGTGGGGTACAGAAGTGCTAGACAAGTGCAACCTTGGAATCCCAATCTCTTTTAGGATTCAAACCCCAGTTTGTAAATTGTTTTGCTACACAAGCACTCTAGCTCAGTAAGTATATCCACTATGATAACTGACAGAGCAACCCTAATCCATTTGTGTAGTGCTTATGCTTTTTCTCTCGCCATTTCAAGTTTACAATTTCTTCGGGTTCAAAAAGATTGTTATCCTTCAATCAATCATCTCTTTCAGTTTTCCTGTTGATGATATGTTTTTGGGACTTTTGTTATTTATTTCTCTCAATATGTTTGGAGTGTTTCGCATCAAAGATCAAAGAGGAGTGGCTACTTACTGATCACTTTATGGATATTTGGATTTCTCTCATTGGTCACTTTTTTCTCTGACCTCTCAAGCTTTGCTCTCATTTGTCTCTATGTTGTATTCATTGTTTTCTTTCCGCTAGATTTAGAGTTCTGCGGCCAAAGGGGTGCGTTAGCTACGCATGTTTTTTTTCCCCCGCACCTTTTAAATACCGCTGGTATTTAGAGTTCACAGAAGGGCTGCGTTAGGCTCCAAAAAGGGAGCATACAGGCATATTTACCGCCACTGCTTACGGACGCGGCCAGCTTCAAAAACGTGCTTGTGCACGATTCCCCCATAGGAAACAAAGGGGCCGTTTGAGCTTGAAAAAAATCTAACACCTGCAAAAAAGCAGCGTTCAGCTCCTAACGCAGCCCCATTGTTTCCTATGGGGAAACACTTCCTAAGTCTGCACCTAACACCCTAACATGAACCCCGAGTCTAAACACCCCTAACCTTACACTTATTAACCCCTAATCTGCCGCCCCCGCTATAGCTGACCCCTGCATATTATTATTAACCCCTAATCTGCCGCTCCGTACACCGCCGCAACCTACATTATCCCTACGTACCCCTAATCTGCTGCCCCTAACACCGCCGACCCCTATATTATATTTATTAATCCCTAATCTGCCGCCCCCAACGTCGCCGCCACCTACCTACAATTATTAACCCCTAATCTGCCGACCGGACCTCGCCGCTACTCTAATAAAGTTATTAACCCCTAAAGCTAAGTCTAACCCTAACACTAACACCCCCTAAGTTAAATATAATTTTTATCTAACGAAATAAATTATTTCTTATTAAATAAATTATTCCTATTTAAAGCTAAATACTTGTAAAATAAACCCTAATATAGCTACAATATAAATTATAATTATATTGTAGCTACTTTAGGATTAATATTTATTTTACAGGTAACTTTGTATTTATTTTAACCAGGTACAATAGCTATTAAATAGTTAATAACTATTTAATAGCTACCTAGTTAAAATAATTACAAAATTACCTGTAAAATAAATCCTAACCTAAGTTACAATTAAACCTAACACTACACTATCAATAAATTAAATAAAATACCTACAATTATCTACAATTAAACCTAACACTACACTATCAATAAATTAATTACATACAAATACCTGCAAATAAATACAAATAAATACACTAACTAAAGTACAAAAAATAAAAAAAGAACTACGTTACCAAAATAAAAAAATAATTTACAAACATTATAAAAATATTACAACAATTTTAAGCTAATTACACCTACTCTAAGCCCCCTAATAAAATAACAAAGCCCCCCAAAATAAAAAAATGCCCTACCCTATTCTAAAATACAAATAGAAAAGCTCTTTTACGTTACCAGCCCTTAAAAGGGCCTTTTGCGGGGCATGCCCCAAAGAATTCTGCTCTTTTGCCTGTAAAAAAAAACATACAATACCCCCCCCAACATTACAACCTACTACCAACATACCCCTAATCTAACCCAAACCCCCCTTAAATAAACCTAACACTAAGCCCCTGAAGATCTCCCTACCTTATCTTCACCACGCCGGGTATCACCGATCCGTCCAGAAGAGGCTCCGAAATCTTCATCCAAGCCCAAGCGGGGGCTGAAGAGGTCCATCATCGGCTGAAGAGGTCCATCATCCGGCTGAAGTCTTGATCCAAGCGGGCGCTGAAGAGATCCATCATCCGGCTGAAGTATTGATCCAAGCGGGGGCTGAAGAGATCCATCCTCTGGCTGAAGTCTTCTATCAAGCGGCATCTTCAATCTTCTTTCTTCCGGATCCATCTTCATCCCGCCGACGCGGAACATCCATCCTGGCCAACGACTTCCCGACGAATGACAGTTCCTTTAAGGGACGTCATCCAAGATGGCGTCCCTCGAATTCCGATTGGCTGATAGGATTCTATCAGCCAATCGGAATTAAGGTAGGAAAATTCTGATTGGCTAATGGAATTAGCCAATCAGATTCAAGTTCAATCCGATTGGCTGATCCAATCAGCTAATCAGATTGAGCTTGCATTCTATTGGCTGTTCCGATCAGCCAATAGAATGCGAGCTCAATCTGATTGCTCTTCATTATGCAATTATGCATTATGCAATGCTCTTCATTACATAATCGCTTAATTGTGGGGGATTTGATGTTTCTATTTTGAATTGTTGTAAGAATGACAAGTCAGGGTTGTTAACTATCGGGATCAAACGTGCAGGCCTTGTGGTGATGTGTGTGCTTGTATTTATGGTTGCATTTCACTGTGTGAAGAGTTCTGTTATTAAGGGGTATTTCTGGATTTTGTCAGGTCTATGTATTGGACGCAGCCAAGCCAATCATCCAACATTCTCTGTTTGTAATATTTCTCTGTCCAGTTGGACCTGCTGTTTATTATTTGAGTTGCAACTCCAGTCTATAATTCTTTGAAATAGAGTTGCCAGTCTATATTGTGTCACATTGGGGACTCCCAATCCTCCTCTCTCTCTAGATAGGTATGGGGTTCTTTTGGGGACTCTGGGTTTGATTCCATTCCATATACATTTTTCTATATTGCTCTGTAGTTGATTGAGATATTCTTTTGGTAGAGTTATGGGTATTGTTTAAAAGACGTATAATATGAGTGGCAAGATATTTATCTTAACCACATGAATTCTCCCTATCCAAGAGAGTACAGGTGGCCCTCGTTTTACAACGGTTCAATTTACACCATTTCAGAATAACAACCTTTTTTCCCAGTCATGTGACTGCTATTGAAAAGCATTGAGAAGCAGTGCATTTATTAAAATAGTCAGTAGATGGAGCTGTCCGCTTGTGTTGCAGCAAAGCCAAGCAAGCTGAAATTAATCAGTTTAAGCAGACCTGAGCTATCGAGCAGATTTTAAAGTGTTGTGTGATTATTTTATTAGGTTTATAATGCTGTTTAGCAAATGTTTTTGTTCATTTAACTTAGTTTAATTATATATTCTGTGTTGTGTGATTATTTTATTAGGTTTATAATGCTGTCTAGCATTTAAAGTCTTCATTTCAAAGCTTTTAAAATAATGTATTAGGTGTTACTTATGACAATTTTGAGAGGGGCCTGCAACCTATCTCCCTCACTTCCCATTGACTTGCATTATAAACTGGGTTTCAATTTACAACGGTTTCGATTTACAACCATTCCTTCTGGAACCTAACCCCGGCTTAAACTGAGGGCTACCTGTAGTTTATTTTCCCAACCTGACAGGTCTCTAACAATGTTGCTTAGCAAGAGCCAATAGTTAGCAGTAAATAGGTCTTGGGGATTCCTGGTTAGGAGTACCCTTAGGGATTTCAATTTTGATTGTTGAATACGTAGGGGGCACTTGGGTCTCAGTTTATCTATATCATGCATTGGGGTATTGATGTTAAGTAGCTCTGATTTGGATAGGTTAAGGTGAAAGTTTGATAGTTTACCATAGTCTGTGAACGTTTTAAAAGGGCAGGTAGTGAGGTCTCTAATTTTGTCAGGGTAAGCAGAATGTCATCTGCATACATTGCCAGTTTGGACTCTGTCTTTTGTGTGGTTATTCCCTTGATGTTGGGGTCAGATCTGATTTTACATGCCAATACCTCGATAGATAGAGCGAACAGAATAGGCGATAAAGGGCATCCCTGTCATGTTCCGGTTTTTATTTTAAATGAATCTGAGAAGATAGAATTAGTTTTGACTTTAGCGGTGGGATTTGTGTAGACCTGTCAAAAGTCTTTTCGGCGTCTGTCAAAATAAGGGGTTGTTGAGTGCTAATGTCATTAGTTGCAGAATTTTGAGATTGTTGTCTCTAGCCTCTCTACCTGGTATAAATCCTACTTGGTCAGGTGCCATAAGTTGTGGAAGCATTGGGTTCAGTCTATCTGCCATTATTCTTGCAAAAAATGTTATGTCTGTGTTTAAGAAAGATAGGTCCACCTTTTGGGATTGGTCATCGTTTAATTTGGGTAAGTCTACTTTTTCTAAGTATTTGTGGATGGCTTCTCTTTTATAATCAATCACCTCGGCATTATTGTCGTCGCCTGCAATGTTGTATAGTGATGAGTAGTATGAGCAGAATAGCTGTTTTTATTTATATATGAATTTGTGTCTATTTCTTAAAGAAATTTGTGTTCACTTAAAATCTCCAGATCTAAAAAATGGACACTAATTTTGGTCTAAAGCAATTTATTATCCCAATCATTCACATTTAGATGTTTCATATAATCTTATAACTGGGTCTCAATACCCTTCCATACAAAGAGAAGGTAATCAATAAATCCACAATGTGACACCAGGTATTGCAACCAGTCATGGGAACTAAAAACCAACCTTCCTCACACTTTATTTCTTTCAATTTTCTTATAACATTAGCCATATATTTGATATATGCCTTTGCATAAAGTACATACGGTTAAATAAATGTATCTATATAATTAGATTTAACAGACATTTAACAAAATGTCTCAATTGAGAATCAAACATTTTTTATGTTATAATTTGAAGTGAGAATGTATCCATATTTGATTTACACCTTTATATATATATTTCTGTGAAACTGTGAGTACAACAGGGATGCGCAATTCCCGACGCCCGGGACATGCAGTTTTGGGTGCAGGGCATGTGGATTTTTTTCACATTTAGCCCTGCTGCGGGCAAGCAGATTGTTAATGATTTATTTTTTTTACTCCTTAGTAACCAGACCGTTGTTATAGCTTTTTTTCCCCTCCTTTATTAAGCAGACATTTGTTTTTTTCTTTCTTTATTAAGCAGACAGTAAAAGTCCCCCCCCCCTTATTACCGCAGCCATTTCACAGCATGTCCCACGCTGCTCAGCTCCTCACTTCTAGTCCCCGTGTGCGGAGTTGAAGACTTTCGAGGTGAGTGGTAGACTTGTCTCTCTGTGATTTTCTGGCGCAGCTATTATACAGTAATTGAGTATAATAGAGATCGGCTTGCTCTGCTCCTGCGCTGCTGTTAGCTAATCTGTTAGCTGGATGGGGTACGTTTTGAAAATACATAAATAGTTGTATGATTTTTCTTACTTAAGTAAGAAAAATCATACACATATTTATGTATTTTTAAAACGTACCCCCTCCAGCTAACAGATTAGCTAACAGCAGCACAGGAGCAGAATAGAGGGGTAACTGGTAAGTTATACCGCAGCTCAGCTGAGTCTGAGATATATCTTGTGAACCTCAAGCGTTTGCTAACTATTGACATGGCTTCTACTCTACATTGGAGATACGATGTTCAGTTTGATCCTGGAGGTATTCTTACGAGATCCCCTGTACATATCTCTTATTGTTATCTTTGCCGTATCCATTATCAGAACTTTTTCCCAGCTGGCGGCATAGAAGTCAGTCAGCATGTGAAGTACTGGGACACTACAGTTCCGGACGTTCACGTTACTGTGCCTTGTACTCAATGCATGTGTTACAAGCAGCAGTGTGCAGCACAAAATACGGGGAAAAGGAAACTCCGCTATTGGGCCATGAACATATGAGTGCGCTACAGTTAAAAGGAGCGTGTGATTGTGAAGCATAAACGTTAAGCGCGGGGCTTTGAGAAACCTGGGCACACGTACTTTAAATTGGGCCTTAACACCCTTTTTTGGAGCCCACAACCTGCCCATGGATTCCCTCAATTACCCCTGCCTACCGCCACTTGCCACTGCCCTCAGAGCATAAAGTGCAGATGAATACTATGCACCAGAGAGTTTTTATGCAGGTGCACTAACAGAGCTTCTACCTTTTAACCCCTTAACGACTGAGGACGTGCAGGGTACGTCCTCAGAAAAAAGGCAGTTAACGTCTGAGAACGTACCCTGCACGTTCTCAGTGTGGAAAGCAGCTGGAAGCGATCCTGCTTGCTTCCAGATGCTTTCCAGTTATTGCAGTGATGCCTCGATATGGAGGCATCCTGCAATAACCTTTGTAAGCCACCCGGTGCAGAGAGAGACACTCTGTGGCCCTCTCTGCACCGGAGATCGGTGGCTTACTGCGTTGGTGGGTGGGAGCCGGACTGGGAGGCGGGTGGCGGCCATCGATGGCCCTGGTTGTGTGAAGGGGGGCGGGATCGTGGGCGGGGGTGGCTGGGGGCGCGCGCGTGCGTGCACGGGAGGGTGGGGGCGGGCGCGTGCACGGGGAGGGAGCGGGTGGGAACCGCTACACTACAGAAAATGCTGAAATAAAAAATGGGAAAAAAAATATAAATAATGTAAAAAAAAAAAACGATCAGCAAGGTGGTGGGGGTTTGTCTGTGTGTGTGTGGGGGGGGGGGGGAAGCTACAAAGCTACACTACAGAAAAAAAAAACAAAAAAAAAGCACTTTTTATTGCAAACTGGGCACTGGCAGACAGCTGCCAGTACCCAAGATGGCCCCCAATAAGGCAGAGGGGAGGGTTAGAGAGCGGTTTTGGGGGGGATCAGGGAGGTTGGGGGCTAAGGGGGGGATCCTACACAGTAGCATATGTAAATATGCTATAAAAAAAAAGTATTTATTTTTTTAAAACCCTTTTATTTTAGTACTGGCAGACTTTCTGCCAGTACTTAAGATGGCGGGGACAATTGTGGGGTGGGGGAGGGAAGGGAGCTGTTTGGGAGGGATCAGGGGGTGGGATGTGTCAGATGGGAGGCTGATCTCTACACTAAAGCTAAAATTAACCCTGCAAGCTCCCTACAAACTCCCTAATTAACCCTTTCACTGCTAGCCATAATACACGTGTGAGGCGCAGCAGGATTTAGCGGCCTTCTAATTACCAGAAAGCAACGCCAAAGTCATATATGTCTGCTATTTCTGAACAAAGGGGATCCCAGGCAAGCATTTACAACCATTTGTGCCATAATTGCACAAGCTGTTTGTAAATGATTTCAGTGAGAAACCTAAAATTGTGAAAAAATTTACGTTTTTTTTAATTTGATCGCATTTGGCGGTGAAATGGTGGCATGAAATATACCAAAATGTGCCTAGATCAATACTTGGGGTTGTCTACTACACTACACTAAAGCTAAAATTAACCCTACAAGCTCCCTAAAAGCTCCCTAATTAACCCCTTAACTGCTGGGCATAATACACTTGTGGTGCGCAGTGGCATTTAGCGGCCTTCTAATTACCAAAAAGCAACGCCAAAGCCATATATGTCTGCTATTTCTGAACAAAGGGGATCCCAGAGAAGAATTTACAACCATTTATGCCATAATTGCACAAGTTGTTTGTAAATAATTTCAGTGAGAAACCGAAAGTTTGTGAAAAAGTGAACGATTTTTTGTATTTGATCGCATTTGGCGGTGAAATGGTGGTATGAAATATACCAAAATGGGCCTAGATCAATACTTTGGGATGTCTACTAAAATAAAATATATACATGTCAAGGGATATTCAGGGATTCCTGACAGATATTAGTGTTGCAATGTAACTAGCGCTAATTTTGGAAAAAAATGGTTTGGAAATAGCAAAGTGCTACTTGTATTTATGGCCCTATAACTTGCAAAAAAAGCAAAGAACATGTAAACATTGGGTATTTCTAAACTCAGGACAAAATTTAGAAACTATTTAGCATGGGATTTTTTTGGTGGTAGTAGATATGTAACAGATTTTGGGGCTCAAAGTTAGAAAAAGTGTGTTTTTTTCCATTTTTCCTCATATTTTATCATTTTTTTTATAGTAAATTATAAGATATGATGAAAATAATGGTATCTTTAGAAAGTCCATTTAATGGCGAGAAAAACGGTATATAATATGTGTGGGTACAGTAAATGAGTAAGAAGAAAATTACAGCTAAACACAAACACCGCAAAAATGTAAAAATAGTCTTGGTCCCAAACGGACAGAAAATGGAAAAGTGCTGCGGTCATTAAGGGGTTAATGCCTCTAACAATACAGGGGATTCAATCTTCAAAGCAACACCTATTATCTAAAGAGAAAATACACCACCATCACCCACACAAAACACACACGACATACACAAATATCTTATACAACAGGATTTTATTTTAAATTGTTTTGTTTTTTTCACATTTCAGTAATAAAAACTGTCAGGACAAGTAGATTTTCATAAGGGACAAGTAGACTGGGCTACCACTTTAGTCCCGTGGACAAGTAGATTTTTTTTAAAAATTTCCACAACCATGGTACAATGATATTTTTTTTTTTTACATGGATGCGTATATGTGCATATTTTGTTAATAACAAATGGTTTTATAATGTTCTAAATTCGCATTTATTCATTTAATTGATTGTAATGAAAGTATTGGTATAACCATGTGGACATAATTTGTATATAAACTGCATATATGTGTTAATTGCCTTGCCTAAGTCTGACATAGATATGGAAAAGAGTTAATCCAAGTAACCAATGAGAACTGATCTGGACATTTATAAAAGTCTGATGACACAACAGATGGTACTCCATGATCCTGGAGGTATTCTTAAGAGTTTCCCTGTACATACCGTAATCCGTTCCAGAGTCGGATAGCCTTACGATCCTCTTATTGTTATCTTTGCAGTATCCATTATCAGAACTTTTTCCTTTTGCAACAGTTCCATACCTATGTATATAGAACTAAAAAGGTGACAACTTCTGTAACCTGGGCTTCTTTATTCTTACCAAAATCACTAACTGCCTCTTTATGTTCAACTTGGGCATTTATCCTTAAAACGAGTATCCCTCTGGTGTCCCTACGCAAACTGCCAAATATGTTACACACACTCGATCATTGCTAAACGTACACTCTAATTTGCTGGACCATTAATGTCTGTTTGCTGTTAATTCATTGCACAAACAACGCTTATTAACTAAAAAAGAAGCAAGTATCCATCCATAATATTAATGCTGATAATGTTTAGGCAGTGTTTCCAGGGCAATTATACCGCTGTATTCATAACTTTGTCAGTGTTGTTTAACCCTTTTTTTTTTTTAAAGCAGCAGTATTGTCACATGCATAATGTCATTTAAATCCTTTAAGGTCATAGTAAATCTCTCATTTGCCAGAGATGGCTGAAACAACCAAGGAGTTTGTGGGGTCTTTTTGTTTGGTTTTTAAAGTGACATTTTTTAAAGTGCTGCACACATGTCTGTAAAACTCAGTGTTAGGGTTATGTTGTTACAGCCACAAGAAACATATGCAAGGGTTAAACTGCACAGGGAGAAGCCACTTGTCTCATACATTTTATGGCAATATACACTCATTACCTGCACACCTTCTACATATCTTTATGTATACTGTGCTGTTGTGTGTGCTGCTGGTAACACTTTATGTCTCAGCAGCCATTGAACTTAGTAAAGAATCAACAGAAAAGCCAAGACCATTTTTTGTTATTTGTGACAAGTGGCTTTTCTCTGCACAGTTAAACCCTTGCATATATTTTTGTGGCTGTAAAAACATAAACCTAACACTGAGTTTTACAGACACGTGCAGCACTCTGACAGCTGAGGTAACACTAACTACTAAATATTAAATGGCACTTTTTAAAACCAAACAACCCCCCCCACAAACTCCTTGTATACCAGAGAGGGATGTTTCAGCCATCTCTGGTAAGTGGTAGATTTACTCTAAAGGATATTATTTATATGACATTATGCATTTGACAATATTGCTGCCTTTAAAATAAAAAAAAGGTAAACAACATTGACAAAAGTTATGAATACAGCGGTATAGTTGCCTTGGCAACACTGTCTAAACTTTTTCAGCATTGATATTATGGATGGTGGATATTTGCACAAACAACGCTAATTAACTAAAAAAAAATAAAAAAATGAATTAACATCAAACAGCTATTAACACTCCAGCAAATGAGAGTGTATGTTTAGCAATAATCGAGTGTGTGTAACATATGTGGCAGTTTGCGTATGCACCATATTGCACACACAGTATGTTGTATGATGAATTTTTTTTTTTTTCAAACAAGCTTTATTAAGAATTTTTGTCAATAATACAGTAGTAAGAGCCATCATTACACAATGTAATTCTTTGAACAGGGGGAGGGTTAAAACATACAAAAGTAAAAAGACTCTGTCAGTCTATTAGTATCATAGATCGACATATGAACACAAATTAAGAGCACAGTGAAGTTCCACCTGACAAATAGGTTGAATGTTCTTATTTCAAAGTAATAACGTACTAAAATGTCTGTATCAGTCCTTGGATCTAAACGAGTTGGTAAAGCTTGATAATTTTACAGTTTTAATAGATTCATAACATATAGTGATTTCGTAATATTCAAATTGAAAGTGAGCTTACAAAGTAAATTGTAAGCTCAAAGAGTTCAGAAATAAGAAAGAGTGAGGAGAAAAGTGAGAGAAATTAGAAGGTATACCCCGCAAGAAGCGTCAGAGAAGGAGAAAAAAAAAAAAAGGGGGGGGGGCATCTAGGGAGAAGGGACAAGAAAGGTTGTTTACTATTCTGGTTCGCGGAAGGCAGGTGTATGTAAAGTGAGTGCTATCCTGTTTATTAATGAACATTAAGGTGCGGTGCCCTTCCAAATTGCTAACATCATCTCATGAGTTGCTAGCTTTTTAATTTTTATGTAATGGAGTTTCTCCAGATTCAACAAGTTCTCCACCGAGGAATGCCATTCGTCAAGGGTGGGAATCCGTGAGGACTTCCACCCCCGAGGGATAAGCCTTTTGGCACCAGTGAGCATGATCAGCATAAGGGCCCTAGTAGGGTCATCCCTGGCCTTAGGTAGGCGTAAAAGTAGCAAAGTCTCAGGTGTATTAGGGATAGAAATCTGTAACCTGCGTGACATAATCTCAAATACGGCCGTCCAGTAGTCTTGTAGTCTGGGACACGCCCACCAAATGTGAAGAAGCGTGCCAGGACCACCACAACCCCTCCAACACAGAGGGCTCGCTGTTGGGAAGAGCCTATGTAATTTCGCCAGGGTATAGTACCACCTAGTCAATAATTTAAGGTAGATTTCTTGTACAACCGCCGAGACAGAGAACCGTTTTGTTAAAGTAAACGCTTTAATCCAATCTTCCTCATCTATTGTATTATTAAGATCACTGCACCAATTCAATGTGTACGTAGGTAGTTGGACATCTGGTGGTAATAGCAGGAGTTTATATACTTTTGATATCAGCTGCCCGGGTGGGGTATGATCCACGCAGAGGGCCTCAAACGGAGTGAGTTCTCTGTTAAATCTCCCCCTGCTTTTGTGGTGTCTCAGATAGTGCGATAACTGATGATATCTGAGCCAGGATTGGAAGAGCTCCCCGTGACGCTCAGTCAACTCACTCCGCGACCGTAGCTTCCCCGCATCAAGTGCGAAATGCAATATTCCGTCGCGGAGACTGTAGCCAGAGCCCAGACGAGAACCCAAGACGTGATACGGGAGCTCAGGGTTCTCTATAATCAGGACCATTGGGGAGTAGGTCGATGAGATATGGGTGCTAGTGGCAAGCAATCTATCCCACTCCTGAAAGGTTGTGAGTGTTAAGTGGTATTTATGTATTAGCTTGGGGCGGCTTAGTGCGGGAATCCACGCCATAGCGCCTATGTTGGGTCGCCTAAAAATTTGACCATCAAGCCTAACCCATTGTTTATGTGGCGTATTTCGGGACCACTCAATTAGTCTTTGCAAGAGTATGGCTCGTCTATATTTGGACAGATCAGGGAACCCCAAACCCCCCCTCTCGCGAGGGAGGTATAGAGTCCTCTTAGAGACCCTGGGTCTCGTACCGTGCCATATAAACTGCTCTAAAGAGCGTTGAAGTTGTGTTAGAAAGTCACTAGGTAGGGAAATGGGGACTGTTTGCATTATATACAATATGCGCGGTAAAATATTCATTTTAATTAAACTGATTTTTCCCAGCCACGATAACATTTTATTTTTCCAAGATGATAGATCGTTGGTTATTTCCCTTTTCAATGTTAAATAATTGTTTTTGAATAGGTCAGTTGGGTTAGTGGTCAGGTATATCCCCAGATATTTTAGTTTGGTAGAGGCCAAAGTAATGTTGTGATTTAATGCTAAGGTCTGGATGTGCTCCCTGGGGGTATTAATGTTTAGTATCTCGGACTTAGTTAAATTTAGGTGAAAGTTTGAGAGTTTTCCGTACTGCTCTAATTCGCGTAGGAGCTCCGGAACCGAGGTCTCCGCGTTAGTGAGGGTATAAAGGATATGGTCCGCATAGAGCGCTTGTTTAATTTCCATATCGCCCGCCCTAATTCCCGTGATCTTTGGGTTCCTTCTAATTGTTTGCGTTAGCGCCTCAATAGAGAGCGCAAAAAGAAGCGGAGACAGGGGACACCCCTGTCTGGTCCCATTCGTAATATTAAAAACGTCTGATAACGTGCCATTAACCCGAATTCGAGCATTTGGTGCCGAGTATAGAGCGAATGTCATGTTTATGAAAGATTCACCAAAATTCATCGCCCTCATGACTCGACGCAGAAAAAGCCAATTGACCCAGTCGAAGGCCTTCTCCGCGTCGGTCGAGAAAAGGACCAGTGGGATACCCACTGTGACAAAACCAATCTCGCCACTGTACATTGGAGGGCCTGTTATGGAACATTCTTTGGGCTGGAGGTACATGGGCTTAAGGATACCCAGAGACTGCATGGAAATATGGAATTTTATATGCTGGACACCCCATGTACTTTCATAACTCTGTCTTATGTCTATGTCACCCTGTATCCATAAATACAGGATGGGTACAGGGTGTGAGTGCCCCTTGTGGGAGCAATTGTGACTCTATAAGCCAAGTGGGCATAAAAGACTTTATAGCTAATAAGAACTGTTCCTATATTCTGTAATAAGATGTATTCTATGTATGTTTCAGATCTGATTGTGTCTCAGGAGTCTGTCTGGGTAAACTGATTGTGTCCTTGTGTGATTATGTTAACTAGACTGCCCAACATCAGATTGTCTGAGTAAACGTTCTTCCCTAGTTAATTAACTTAATATGTTAATCTGTTTTACCTGTGAATAGACAATTGTTAGAGGTTTGATGCATTGTTCATATGTTTGCTTTACTGTTAAACCAATGCCCTCTGTAACCTGAAGCCAGGGTGTATAAATCTGTGTGCTGCCTTCAAATAAAGCAGATATTCTGTTTAAACCTGAAAACTGGCTGGTTTGTGAATTGCTGATTCCCTATGCAGGACGTTGTTCCCTGGTATTAACCCTTGGTACACTGTTGGTACCGTAACATTGGTGGCAGCGACGGAATGAACCTTATCGCCCAGAAGAGCAACTACACAAGCCAGTAACCTCAGGAAGAAGGGGATTATTACAATACTGACTAAGATGGAAAAGAGAAAAGTAAATTTTGCAGCTTTTAAAAACTTCCTGGAAACAGAAGGAGAGATTGATGGGTACCTTGCGGATTTTGAGAGGCAATGTGCACTACACAAGGTACCCGCAGAGGACTGGGTCACGATATTATCTGGAAAATTATCCGGCCGGGCCAGAGAGGCTTTTCGGGCCATTCCAGATGAGGAAGTCAGGGATTATAATACTGTAAAAGAGGCTCTGCTCTCCAGGTATGCGGTTACACCGGAGGCATACCGGAGGCGGTTCAGAGACACTGTTAAATTAGCTGGAGATTCCTACCTTGAGTGGGCATGTAAGGTGCACCGCACAGCAGCTCACTGGATAGCGGGGTGCCAAGCCATATCTGGGGAAGAGGTGCTGCAGCTATTCCTGTTGGAACATTGCTTCGACAAGTTACCCGCAGGAGTTCGAGAGTGGGTTCGGGACCGTAAACCCTCCACCCTGCAGGAAGCGGCTCGCTTGGCAGATGAGTATACGGATGCCCGCAAACTGGACACTGCTACCACTAAGCCCCCTGCTAGAGTGGAGTACAGACCCCCAGTCACCCCAGCAGCTGCCAGTTACCAAACCCCGGCGCACCGCTATACCACACGGCCTCCGGCCACGAACTACCCTCAGAGAGCCCTGTTCAATTTGCGGTGCTACTCACAACCTATTCGGTGCTTTAGATGTAAGCAACTAGGGCACAAAAGACCAGAGTGTCCCCTAAACGCAGCGAACCAAGCGCAGTCCTGGAGAAGACCCGCCGGCGGAATCCCACGTAATCCTCAGCCTGCGGCCCGCTACGTAGAGGCGCAAGAATGCCGGAGCATCCTACATGAGGCAGACCTTGTGCAAGCTGCCCACCGGAATAACCGGCAACTGGTTAAAGTGAATGGGAAGAAGGTCAGTGGTCTACGGGATACTGGTGCTACCATGACCTTGCTTCAAAAGAACTTGGTGTCTGAGAAACAGTACACTGGAGACACTGTGGCTGTGAGGGTAGCAGGGGGCGATGTGTTCAGCCTACCTGTTGCCAGGGTACATTTGGATTGGGGAGTGGGCGCTAGACCTGTGAATGTGGGGGTCAAGAAGGACTTACCTGCTGATGTTCTTCTTGGAAATGACTTGGCCCCCCTTGTTTCTGCCTACGCTCCTATGGGTCCCGCTGATGTTAACTCTGTGACTACCCGTGCCCAGATCCGTGCAGCAGAGACTGACCCACCTGCTGCTAAGCCCCAGGACGCTGAGCTCAGTAAATCTCTATCCGCTATTGATATGTGGAGGTCCCGTTAAAATGCGCTGATGAAGGAGAAGAGGAGCGCAGAGGAAAAAGCACGTTTAGAACGTGAATCTCTGCTAGACAAGCTGCACCAACAGACTGCAGAAAACACCAGCTTGAGAGTGGGACATGAAACCTTAAAGACAAACTTGGCGACACTTGAGGAGAAGCTGACGCTGGCTCATAGTGAGGTGCAGCAACTCAAGGGCACCCTATGTCAGTATGAAGGGATTGTGGATACCTATAAAGAGCAGGTACAGAAAACTCGTAAAGAAGCTGATGGGATTTTGAAGGACTGTTTGGCCCTGGTCTGGGCACTGAGGAATTTGAACCCTTGTTTGTATGGACAGGAATTCTCTCTCATAACGGGAATACAGATGGATTGTCCCAGCAAACTGACATGCCTACCAGGCGCTCTGGTGGTATATGGCACAGTATATACCCTGGACAGCTGAGCATGACAAACCAGAGGGAGAGGAGTTTGATGGTCCTGTCCCCCAGCAGCAGAGGAATATACAGGGAATTGGGAGCCCAGACGGCAGGCTGCGTTACAAGGGGTAGGGACAGTTGGTCCTGTCCCCCAGCAACACGGCTGTTTAGCCAAAGGGGAGACGATTGGTCTCCCCCTCCAGCAGCACAGCTATGTATCCAAAGGGGAGACAGTCGGTCTCCCCCTCCAGCAACCAGGCTCCCACCAGGCTACTTCCATGGTAGTGCTGGCACCCGGGCAGAGTACAGCTGGTCTCTGCCCACCTCGCAACCCACCAATTCAGCGTACCAGTCCCCCACACAGCTGTGGTGAGGCATCTGGACATGGACAAGTTTTCCCCGTACTCAGGTGTAGTAACCATTTATTGTGGGTGGGCTGTACTACTAATTGTGTTTTATGGGTGGGTTGCTGGACTAACCAGGGCACTGACCGGCAGGAGGTCAGATACCCTGTTAGTCTGTTTGGAAAAGGGGAGAGATGTGACAAAACCAATCTCGCCACTGTACATTGGAGGGCCTGTTATGGAACATTCTTTGGGC
Organism: Bombina bombina; assembly: GCF_027579735.1. Taxonomy (NCBI): domain Eukaryota; kingdom Metazoa; phylum Chordata; class Amphibia; order Anura; family Bombinatoridae; genus Bombina; species Bombina bombina. The sequence continues at coordinate 1,431,167,615 of NC_069499.1, read as the reverse complement.
TGGAGGTACATGGGCTTAAGGATACCCAGAGACTGCATGGAAATATGGAATTTTATATGCTGGACACCCCATGTACTTTCATAACTCTGTCTTATGTCTATGTCACCCTGTATCCATAAATACAGGATGGGTACAGGGTGTGAGTGCCCCTTGTGGGAGCAATTGTGACTCTATAAGCCAAGTGGGCATAAAAGACTTTATAGCTAATAAGAACTGTTCCTATATTCTGTAATAAGATGTATTCTATGTATGTTTCAGATCTGATTGTGTCTCAGGAGTCTGTCTGGGTAAACTGATTGTGTCCTTGTGTGATTATGTTAACTAGACTGCCCAACATCAGATTGTCTGAGTAAACGTTCTTCCCTAGTTAATTAACTTAATATGTTAATCTGTTTTACCTGTGAATAGACAATTGTTAGAGGTTTGATGCATTGTTCATATGTTTGCTTTACTGTTAAACCAATGCCCTCTGTAACCTGAAGCCAGGGTGTATAAATCTGTGTGCTGCCTTCAAATAAAGCAGATATTCTGTTTAAACCTGAAAACTGGCTGGTTTGTGAATTGCTGATTCCCTATGCAGGACGTTGTTCCCTGGTATTAACCCTTGGTACACTGTTGGTACCGTAACACCCACGTTTTGAGCGTGGCTGATCAGCTGAATCACTTTGTTAGTATTATCTCGCGCTTCCCGACCAGGTATAAAACCAACCTGGTCAGAATCAATTAGGGCAGGGAGAAAGTTATAGCCTGGGAGAGTTCTTCCATGGTAATAGGGGCATCAAGAGAGTCCCTGTCTCTATCATCTAGTTGTGAAAGGTCTATTGAGGCCAGGTAATCATCTATTAACGCCTGTCTATGTGATGTGGCATTAGCCCGGTGCAGAACCCCCTGTGTGTGAGAGATGTTGTATAACTTATTGTAGTAGTCATGGAAGGAGTTTGCTATCTGTTTACTGCCTCTCAGTATTGTGCCGTCTGTACCCTGTATGTAATGGATATATGATTTTAGTTGCTGCCTACATATGCTTCTAGCTAATAGCTTGCCTGGTTTGTTGCCCCCTTCGTAATAATGTTGTTTTGTTACTAGCATCTTGCGGTGCAAAACCTCGAGTAGGTGTTTACTGAGTTGTTTTTTGGCATCCTCTAAGGACTTGTAGACCTCCTTATTAGTAGGGTCAATTTTGTGTGTAGTTTCCAGTTGTGTAATACTATCTAAGATTTGTTTGTGCTTCTGATTTTGCATTCTAACCAGGCGAGCCCTATGTTTAATGAATATTCCGCGAATGACACATTTGTGAGCCTCCCAAAAGGACGTGAGTGATGTATGAGAAGGGTCATTGTGTGATAGATAATCTGAAAGGGATTTCTGGACATCTGCTTTTACCTCTGGGTTTTCTAGGAGGGATTCATCCAGCTTCCATATGTAAGCTGTGGGGGGTATGTCAGGCCATTGTATGTTACAGGTAAGGGGGGCGTGATCCGACCATGTAATTGGGCCTATTGAGCATTTACTAACCATATCCATCCCGACTGAGTCAAATAGAAAGTAATCTATACGAGAATATTTGTTGTGAGGTGGTGAGAAATATGTGTAATCTTTGTCTGTTGGGTGGATTGTTCTCCAAACATCATGTAGTTGTAAGTCTGCTATGGTTATCTTAACAGATTTAATAATTTTACTGGGGATGCTAGTTGAGCCGTTAGAAGTGTCTATGCTTGCTTCAAGAGGTGTGTTAAGGTCTCCTGATAAGAAGACCGGACCTTTAGCTAGATCCAGAACAAGCTTTGAGATTTTTTTCATAAAGTGGTGTTGTTCTAAGTTTGGTGCGTAAAGTGTAGCTAACGTCAGGGGGTGATCATAAAGCGTGCCTGTCAGAAGTAAAAATCTGCCATCAGGATCCCTCTCTACATGTATGATTTTTAATGGGACAGAATGGTGAACAAGAATACCCACCCCGCATTTCTTAGTGTTTCCTGAGGCAAATACTGCCGTGGGGTAATGTCTAGGGTTCCATTTTGGTTCCTTGCCCCTACGAAAGTGAGTCTCCTGTAGGAAAATAATGTGACTGTGTAATTTACTGAGTTCTCTTATTGCTATCGACCTCTTGCCCGGATCATTGAGGCCCTTCGCATTGATCGTGGTGAGGTTGAGGCTATGGAGGTTAAATCTACGTTGTGAGGGAGTCATCTTTGTGTAGGGAGGATAGGGGAGGGATAGGGGATGGGCAAGAGAAGAAAAAAAAAAAAAAAGAATTAGAAAAGTAAGTGTAGAGGGGAAAAAGTATGTTAAAACTGTATACGGGTCTCTAAAAAGGAAAAAGGGGAGAAAGAGATAGCCTAAGAGTATTCAGGCAGTGAAGAGAAGCGAGAAGTAGACTTTCAGAAAAGTAAGAACCTCTAAAAGGAGGAAACAACAACTGCCCGAGCCGTTAAGGTAAACCGCTCGTGCAGGAGAGGTAAAGTAGGGAGAGTAATCCTTTGGCAAATACAATCTTTATTATTTTATTAGAGTTTTCCAAGACCTAGGAATTCCCAGATCCCGGGAGCGTCTTGAGTATGGCAACAGGGATTAAAGGCGGGGGGAAAGGGAATCTAGTGGAGGAGATAGGTAGGAGGAGAGGGGGAGGTGAATGGAGGGAGGAAGGATAGACGGAAGAGGGAGGGGTTGTCAAGGAGGGGGAGGGAGGGAGAGAGAGAGAGAAGGGGAAGAGTGAGGGGGAGGGGGGAAGAGTGAGGGGGGGGAGGGGAAAGAGTGAGGGGGAGGGGGGGAAATGAGGGGGAGGGAGGGAAGGGGAAGAATGAGGGGGAGAGGGGGGAGGAGGAAGAGGGGGAGGGAAGGGAGGTAAAAGAGGGAATAGGGAAAGGGAGGAGGGAACGAGAAGGAAGGGAAAAGGTCAGAAAGGTGGGAAGGGGGAGTAGGGGGGGGAAACAGGAGAAACTTGGCAATATGTTGTAACTTATTTACTGAGGAAATGCCTAACTGAGCAAAACATAAACATTCTTAAACATTAACATTGTTACATAGAGTTTCCCGTGCCAATGGCACGAGTCAGAATCATGTATAAACTTTTAACAGTAGAAACCGACCAACATATATAATAACATTAGAGTATTGTCTGACCATGGGTCAATATATACTGCGTGTCCCAAAAAGAAGGGGTACCATTGCCCCTCAAGTCACTAACTCAAAAAAGGATACAGGGTTGGATTGTGCAAGCAGCTTATCAATCTGTTCCATCAGACTGTGTGTGTTGATTTTTCCCACATCGTCAGGGAGCCGAAATGGGGCCTTCCAAGTCTGTACCTCGTGGGAGTTTGTTACCTTCTACCATAAGATTGTCCAAGAAGGCTTGGGCATCTGCTCCAGGACGAAAAATTGCTGTTTTGTTGTTCCGTGTGGCGATGATAGATACAGGAAAGCCCCATCTATATTGAATCTTGTTAGCTCTCAGCTTTGCTCTAATGGGGGTCAATTCCCTTCTCCTCATCAAGGTAGTTGGTGAAAGGTCGGAGAAAATCTGTAAGTCCTCCCCTGCATGTTGAACCGGTTGCTTGGTGCGTGCACATTGAAGTATTTCTTCTTTGTCTTTAAAATTTAAGAAGCGGACTATTATGTCTCTGGGAGGTGCTTTGGGAGGTGGTTTTGCCCGCAGCGCCCTGTGAGCACGTTCTAATGGCAGTTCAGGGGTAGTGATGTCCCGAACTGTTCGCCCGCGAACGGTTCAAAGCGAACATAGCTTGTTCGCGTTTGTGGGCGAACACATGGCGATGTTCGATCCGCCCCTATGTGTCATCATTGTGGAAACTTTGACCCTTTATGTCACAGCCGCCTGACACATTAGAGCCAATCAACATCAGACACTCCCTCACAGACACTCCCAGCTACTCGGAATCCGCCATTTTAGACTCATAACGACCGTGCTCTCTTAATGAGAGGACGTGTTGTGTTTTTGCTCCTGACATTAATAGGAAAAACATAGCTAGGCTAGTGTATTTAGTGTCCAGAAGGACTCCACTCATCTCTGCTGCAAGCACAGCACCCCAAAAAGCCCTTTTTAGGGCTATATTTCGTGCCGTTTTTTTTTTTTTTTTTAGTTTTTTTTTTTATTAGCATTTGCCTGGCTTTCAGCTGTGTCTTTAAGGCTCACAGCATATGCTGTGACTACTGCCACCACTGATATCTCCCTAACAACATTAGTTTAAATTTAACTAACCCAAAAATTTAATTATTTTTCTAGTGTAATTTTTTTTCATTTTCTATCAGGCCAGTGTCACACAGCATATACTCTGGTTCATTGCTCTGTGCCAGCCAGCAGCCACCAGTGTTAATATCCGTTTATAACATTATTTTAAATTTTAAAAAAAATGAAAAAAAAAATATTTTGCTAGTGTAATCTAATTACATTTACTATCATGCCCGTGTCTGTCATGCTCACTCAGCATTAATATACCTCCTTTTTTTCAGTATTTTGGTTAATTGGTCTGTGCCAGGCAGCCACCCAGCACTCATATCTATTCTTCTTCACCTTAATTTTAATATTAAAAAAAAAAGTTTAAATTTGTTTGCTAGTGTAATCTAATATAATTTTCTATCCGGCCTGTGTGTTTTGCTGACATAGAGAGGCTACTGTGTTTACTTGCTGCCCTCCCTAGTCTATGAGCCACGACTCATATGTGTTTAACCTTTTTTTAATTTCCCCCGCCAAAAAATAATTCCAATCATTTTTCTAGTGTAATCTAATAGTATTTTCTATCAGGCGTGTGTGTATCCGACTTACAGAGCCTACTGTTTTTAATAGCTGCCCTTCCAAGGCTATCAGCCACGACTCATATGTATGTGCTTAACCTTTTTCTTAAAATTTCTTAAAAAGGCCAGATAGACCTGCCACCATTTGGTGTTGTAACAGGTATTAAACTGCAAAGAAAAGTACTACTTAACACAACCGACTTACCATGGGTCCCAGAGCATATGTTTGGTTGTTATATTTTGTAAGGGTAATCATGCATGCCATATAGACCTCCACCAAAAGGGTGAGTATGAGTAACAGCTATTAAAATGCGAAGGACATTACTAATTAACACAACATAGTTACCATGGGTCGCATACCAAGAGCAGATGTCTTATTATATTTTGTATGGGTAATCATCCAGGCCGTATAGACCTCACCAAATAGGGGGAGTTACAGAGATTAAAGTGCTAAGAATGGTAGTACTTAAAACACAACCTAGTTAAAATAGGTAGCAGACCGCATGTCTTATTATTATAATTTTTCAGGGTAATCTGGCAGGCCATATAGAACACCCCCGATAGGGGGGGGGGGGGGGGGAACAGGGATTAAAGTGCTAAGAAAAGTACTAATTAACATAAGCTAGTTGGGTCCAAGAACGCATGTTTAATTATTAGACTTTATTAGGGTAATTATATATCTAACAAATATATCTATTTCTCTTCTATCTAACTATCAATCTATGTATATCTATCTATCCTATCTATCAATCTATCTTCTGTCCGGGATGTTTTGAGACAGCCACTTTGGGAATGTTAGTTGATTTAGACCCATTATGGCTTAAAAGCAGACTCTGCATAAACTATGTAATGTTCCATGGGAGTTTTGCCAGGGATCCCCCTCCAGCATGCGACAGTCCAAGTGTTAGTACCCTTGAAACAACTTTTCCATCACTATTGTGGCCAGAAAGAGTCCTTGTAGGTTTTAAAGTTTGCCTGCCTATTGAATTCAATGGCGGTTCGCGAACAATACCGGAAGTTCGAGTCCGCCGTTCGCGAACCGAAAATTTTAGGTTCACGACATCACTATTCAGGGGACGATGGGGTGTTTTTGAGTGTGCAGAACAGGCTTTGCAGGTACCCTTCAATTGCTGGGGGGTGGATTGTTTCCGACACACCTCTGATTCTTAAATTATTGCGACGCCCCCTGTTGTCCAAATCCTCTATTTTTTAAGATAGAAATTGTATAGTTTCAGATTGTTGCTGGATCTCTAGTTGCATCTGTGTAACTGAGGTATTGGTTTCAGCATGTTTGGTCTCAGATTGCGACAGTCTTTCTTGAGATCATTAAACATGTCACGCATTTCCTTTACCGCATTTCTAATGTCCTCCTTTGAGGAGAGATGCTGCAGGTCCTCTCTTGTTATGTGATGTACAGCCTGCATGTCTGTTGTTGGCAGAGGTGGCTGTGTTGTATTGTGATTGGGTTCCATGTCACCTGTGTTCACTAGGGTGGTCTGCTCAACCTGTTTTAGATACCCACTTAAGGTGCGAACTGGAGTGCCTTTATCTGATTTATTGATATGCTTCTTACAAAGCATATCTGAGTGGTCCCCTGCCTGAAGGGGTTATATGTGCTGAATTAATCTGCCTGTCTGCCCAGTTGTTGTAATATGAGGAGTATTTATCAGCTTTTATTTTGTTTTGGTTGTAGTGTCTTTACTTTTTGTATTTCTCATGTGCTTTATACCTTTATTTTTCCTTATGTATTGTGATTTTACTGCCTGCCTTTCTTATTTTGTAAATGTCTTAGATGGGCCTCCTCACCCCTCTCCTCTCTCTCTCCGTCTGCTTGAGGTGCAGTAAACTTTTGGTAAGCCCAGTGGTGCCCTGAAGGAATGTCCAGTAATCAGTGATAGAGACCAAAGGGTAGCGGTGTTATTTCAGCTAGCGTCAAAGATTTACTATTTTTTTTTTTTTTTTTATTTGTTTGTGGCTGCCGCTTACTGACAGGATGGAGAGCAACACTCTGCTGCTGCGCAGCGCCCCGTGAAAGCGATGGAGCCGGTGAGGCTGGCTCTGAAAATATATGCTTGCCGTGTGGGGAGTTTAACCGCTGCTGCAGTATCACTGTTGGGGCCCAGTAGTGTGTATGTGCTTATGGCGGAGCAGGAGCAATAGAGGTTAGGTCGTGCGGCCGCCCGATTGTACAGGCATTTGAGCAATTATCTTACCTGGCTGCGGTAAGTGTGATAAGACCTCCTCACCCCTCTCTCCTATGACCGCTTGGTTCCGTTAGGCTTCGGTCTGACATGCGATAGTTCTTAACCACCACTGCGCCTCTGATACTTCAGGCCCCAAGCTTTGCGCAAATGCAGGCCCCTACCGCTCCTATTCGTCTTATATGTGTAAAAAAAGGGTAAACAGGCTGAAATTATAGAAACCTGACAGGCAGGGTGTTAAGCCAAGTTATCCCACAAAATTTAGGGTAAATAAATGAGGAAATTGCCATTTTTGTATGATTGTAATGCCAAAGAATTTAGGAGCTTATTCAATGCACAGCCATTCGCCTCCGTTGTATGATGAATTTATCACCACTGAGCTGACCATTGCGCATAAATATGTCAGTTTCCCAGCTGGCGGTATAGAAGTCAGTCAGCATGTGAACTACTGGGATACTACAATTCCTGAAGTTCACGTTACTGTGCCTTGTACTCAATGCATGTGTGACAAGCAGCAGTGTGCGGCACAAAATACTGGGAAAAGGAAACTCCGCTATTGGGCCATGAACATATGAGTGCGCTACAGTTAAAAGGAGCACGCGATTGTGAAGCAGAAGTGTTAAGCGCAGGGCTTTGAGAAACCTGGGCACACATTGTACCTTAAATTGTTATATTGCTCACGCTGGTTCCAAAGTGTGCTGTTTGTATTTGGTGCATTTTTCCTGTAGAACCTTCTTTGGAGTTTACTAGTACCGGTTAATGTAACCTTGTTTTTAATAATGATTTTTTTTTACGGCAATCTACAGTTGCTGTCCATGGTCTTTGCCATAGAATTTATTGGTTTAACCACACACTGTCTTTACTGAGAGCTCAATACAAAAAATGGAAAACAGCGCACTTCAAATCGTAGGGCACAGAAATAAAGACCTGCCAAGTCTTGATAGAAGTACAATATCAACACAATTTCAGGCCTCCAAAAAGTTTAAAAGGACATTTATTTATTTTAAAATGGGCCCATAGGCAAAGTTAGAACATTTCAGACCTTCAATAGGCCCTTAGTCATGTATATTTAATTACGTACAGGTTTGTGTCTTTTATACCCTCACCTGTTGTACAAAGCACAGTCTATACTATACTGACATCATGTGGTCAAAATTCAGTACTACACTTCAACCATCTTGTAATTTGTATTATAAATAGACTTTTCACACAAAATTCCTTAATATATATATATATATATATATATATATATATATATATATATATATATATATATATATATATATATATATAAAACAACCTGTATATATACAATTAAAAAAGAGAACATTGCACAATATAACCAATATATAAAGTCAAATTAAAATCTTTATTCAGAACGTTAGGTATTAATGATTCCAATTTTTGTATCCAAAACATTTCCCCAATTTTTAGCAAATTTTCCCTGTCACCTTTTCTTCTGGGTCTAACCACATGTTCAATAACCTGGAACCTCAGTTGACTAGAGAAAGTGAGAAGAAACTGGTGCTTCTTTATCTTTCCTTCTGATGTTAGATGTGTGTTCTGTTATCCTCTCCCTATCCTCCGTACAGGTCTCACCCACATAACTTAAGCCACATTTAGGGAAAAGTGAAAGCTAGATTTCAACATGGCTGCACCCATGACTAGAAGGAGGTTGGAATAGCCTCAATACTATGCTTAGAAAATGTATTTAGTGTTTAATGTACCTTGAACGGGATAGGAAGGTCAAAATTAAACTTGCATGATTCCAATACAGCATTTTATTTTAAAGGGACAGTCTACACCAAAATTGTTATTGTTTAAAAAGATAATCCCTCTATTACACATTCCCCAGTTTTGCATAACCAACATGGTTATATAAAGGACCATTAAATAAAGTAGAATTGCATATTTAACTAGTGCATAACAAAAAGACAATGCAATCGCATTTACTCTGAATTTCAAATAAGCAGTATTTTTTTTTTCTTACAAATGAATTTTTCCATTTGCCGTCCCCCTGTATCATGTGACAGCCATCAGCCAATCACAGACTAGTATACTTATACCCTGTGAGATTGTGCACATGCTCAGTAGGAGCTGGTGCCTCAGAAAGTGTGTATATAAAAATACTGTGCAAAGTTTGTTAATATGAAGTAGAAAACACAAAACAGAGGGACGCCCTAATGTGTATCAACCAAAAGCAAGAATCAGGTGTAATAACCAAAGCCAAAAGGGTACTCACATTTGGCAATAGCACACCAATGTGCAGATAGGGGTAAAACTTGGACACCCCTATTTTAACTTACTGCTTTGGTTTTTAATGTGTTGTTTTTAATAAACCATTTTTAAACTTAAAGGGACATTAAACACTAAATAAATGCTAGATAGAATAATGCATTCAAATAAAAGATTAGTCTGAGAATAACATGTAGATGTATGTTTTAAAGTTTCATTAGCTGTTTAAATATTGACAAAATAAGTGTAAAGTTTTAGTGTCTATAAAACAATGGGAGCTGCCATGTTGTAACTTAGGTTACCTTCTCTGCTGTAGCCAATTAGGGACAGTTATAAATAGGTCACTAGAGTGTGCAGCCAATGGCTGTGTGGAATATAAGTGTTTTGCACTTCCATTTCTAACAGGAACTGAAAATATCACAATCTCAGAATGGAATTACAGGGAAAAAAGGGGACAAAATAAATAATTAAAGTATATTGCAGACTTCTTTTTATATATGCAATTTATCATTTAATATTATGATCTGAAAGTGTTTAATGTCCCTTTAAGCATAGTTCTAGCACCTTTTGTTTTTCCTATTTAATGCCACACAGAGGTGAGCTTCATATCCTTAGATCCTGCCTGGGACTCAGCTGACAGAGCAATACCAGGAGAAAGGTTGAGCTGATGCACCCAGATATATCAGCACGCTACTACCAGCACATTGGTGTGCTATTGCCAAATGTGAGTACCCTTTTGGCTTTGGTTATTACACCTGATTCTTGCTTTTGGTTGATCTACACATGAGGCGTCCCTCTGTTTTGTGGTTTCTACTTCATAGTTTTGTCCGGATTCGTCTGTGAAGAGGAGAGCAGCCGCCCTTACCCTGAAACCTATTGAGGCTGTTACATTCTATAAACAGTGCAGAGCACTGATTCCATTTTGGGACTATCATTGTACAATTGTTTGTATCTGACATTAAGATTACCTTTGTTATATCTTTATATATATCATTCTAGACATTATAATCTGTGTGCCCCCTTCTTTTGCTGTTTTTAGTGTTAAAATTTGTTAAAGGAACACTAAATCCAAACATTTTCTTTCATGATTCAAGTAGAGAATACAATTTTAAACATCATTCCAATATACTTCTATTATCTAATTTGCTTCATGTTTTAGATATATTTTGTTTAAGAAATAGCAATGCACATGGGAGAGCCAATCACACAAGGCATCTATGTGCAGCTACCAATCAGCAGCCTCTGAGCCTATCTAGATAGGCTTTTCAGCAAAGGATATCAAAAGAATGAAGCAAAATAGATAATTGAAGTAAATTAGAAAGTTGTTTAAAATTGCATGCTCTTTCTAAATCACAAGAGAAAAAAATTGGGTTTCATGTCCCTTTAATAGAAGTAAATACGAAAGTCTTGTAAAACTGCATATTCTATCCGAATGAAGAAAGTTAAACTTTGACTTTAGTGTTCCTTTAATATACTTTTTACCTCTGTGATTACCTTGCGTCTAAGAGGCATATTTATGAAATGTCTTGCGGACCTGATCCGACAGTGCGGATCAGATCCGCAAGATATCGCTGAATGCGGAGAGCAATACGCTCTCCGCATTTAACATTGCACCAGCAGCTCACAAGAGCTGCTCGTGCAACGCCGCCCCCTGCTGACTCGCATCCAATGGGCCGTCAGCAGGGAGGTGTCAATCAACCCGATCGTGTTGATTTCCGGCGATGTTTGTCCGCCTGCTCAGAGCAGGCGGACAGGTAATGGAGCAGCGGTCTTTGTGACCGCTGCTTCATAACTACTGTTTCTGGCGAGTCTGAAGACTCACCAGAAACACGGGCCGTCAAGCTCCTTTCGGAGCTTGATAGATAGGCCCCTAAGCCTCTGCAGACAGTCCTCTTATCGCAGTGCTATTTATTTATTATCGGTTTGACTTGCATGTAAGCCAATTGGTGCTGTGTCCTGCACAACTCCACGGGAGTAAGCACAATGTTATCTATATGGCACACATGAAATAGCAGTGTCTTGTATGTGGAAAGCAAATAAAAATGCATGTGATAAGAGGCTGTCTGTAGTGGCTTAGAAACAGGTAGAAATTTAGAGATTTAAATCTTATAAAGTTTATTAATATTATATATTATTAAGAAAAATCATGCACATATTTATGTATTTTTAAAACGTACCCCCTCCAGCTAACAGATTAGCTAACAGCAGTGCAGGAGCAGAATAGAGGGGTAACTGGTTGAGCCTGAGATATATTTTGTGAACCTCAAGCGTTTGCTAACTATTGATGCGGCTTCTACTCTACACGGGAGATACAAAGTTCAGTTTGATGCTGGAGGTATTTTTAAGAGTTCCCCTGTACATACCGTAATCCGTTCCAGAGTGGGATAGCCTTACGATCCTCTTATTGTTATCTTTGCAGTATCCATTATCAGAACTTTTTCCCTTTGCAACAGTTCCATACCTATGTATATAGAACTAAAAAGGTGACAACTTCTGTAACCTGGGCTTCTTTATTCTTACCAAAATCACTAACTGCCTCTTTATGTTCAACTTGGGCATTTATCCTTAAAACGAGTATCCCTCTTGTGTCCCTACGCAAACTGCCAAATATGTTACACACACACGATCATTGCTAAACGTACAGTGGGGCAAAAAAGTATTTAGTCAGCCACCAATTGTGCAAGTTCTCCCACTTAAGAAGATGAGAGAGGCCTGTAATTTTCATCATAGGTATACCTCAACTATGAGAGACAAAATGTGGAAACAAATCCAGACAGACAATCACATTGTCTGATTTGGAAATAATTTATTTTCATATTATGGTGGAAAATAAGTATTTGGTCACCTACAAACAAGCAAGATTTCTGGCTCTCACAGACCTGTATCTTCTTCTTTAAGAGGCTCCTCTGTCCTCCACTCATTACCTGTATTAATGGCACCTGTTTGAACTTGTTATCAGTATAAAAGACACCTGTCCACAACCTCAAACAGTCACACTCCAAACTCCACTATGGTGAAGACCAAAGAGCTGTCGAAGGACACCAGAAACAAAATTGTAGACCTGCACCAGGCTGGGAAGACTGAATCTGCAATAGGCAAGCAGCTTGGTGTGAAGAAATCAACTGTGGGAGCAATAATTAGAAAATGGAAGACATACAAGACCACTGATAATCTCCCTCGATCTGGGGCTCCACGCAAGATCTCACCCCGTGGGGTCAAAATGATCACAAGAATGGTGAGCAAACATCCCAGAACCACACGGGGGACCTAGTGAATGACCTGCAGAGAGCTGGGACCAACGTAACAAAGGCTACCATCAGTAACACACTACGCCGCCAGGGACTCAGATCCTGCAGTGCCAGACGTGTCCCATTGCTTAAGCCAGTACATGTCCGGGCCCGTCTGAAGTATGCTAGAGAGCATTTGGATGATCCAGAAGCGGATTGGGAGAATGTCATATGGTCAGATGAAACCAAATTAGAACTGTTTGGTAGAAACACAACTCGTCGTGTTTGGAGGAGAGAGAATGCTGAGTTGCAACCAAAGAACACCATACCTACTGTGAAGCATGGGGGTGGCAACATCATGCTTTGGGGCTGTTTCTCTGCAAAGGGAACAGGATGACTGATCGTGTACATGAAAGAATGAATGGGGCCATGTATCGTGAGATTTTGAGTGCAAAACTCCTTCCATCAGCAAGGGCATTGAAGATGAAACATGGCTGGGTCTTTCAGCATGACAATGATCCCAAACACACCACCCGGGCAACGAATGAGTTGCTTCGTAAGAAGCATTTCAAGGTCCTGGAGTGGCCTAGCCAGTCTCCAGATCTCAACCCCATAGAAAACCTTTGGAGGGAGTTAAAAGTCTGTGTTGCCCAGGAACAGCCCCAAAACATCACTGCTCTAGAGGAGATCTGCATGCAGGAATGGGCCAACATACCAGCAACAGTGTGTGACAACCTTGTGAAGACTTACAGAAAACGTTTGACCTCTGTCATTGCCAACAAAGGATATATAACAAAGTATTGAGATGAACTTTTGATATTGACCAAATACTTATTTTCCACCATAATTTGCAAATAAATTCTTTCCAAATCAGACAATGTGATTGTCTGGATTTGTTTCCACATTTTGTCTCTCATAGTTAATTCAGTGCACAAACAACGCTTATTAACTAAAAAAGAAGCAAGTATCCATCCATAATATTAATGCTGATAATGTTTAGGCAGTGTTTCCAGGGCAATTATACCGCTGTATTCATAACTTTGTCAGTGTTGTTTAACCATTTTTTTTAAAGGCAGCAGTATTGTCACATGCATAATGTCATTTAAATCCTTTAAGGTCATAGTAAATCTCTCATTTGCCAGAGATGGCTGAAACAACCAAGGAGTTTGTGGGGTCTTTTTGTTTGGTTTTTAAAGTGACATTTTTTAAAGTGCTGCACACATGTGTAAAACTCAGTGTTAGGGTTATGTTGTTACAGCCACAAGAAACATATGCAAGGGTTAAACTGCACAGGGAGAAGCCACTTGTCTCATACATTTTATGGCAATATACACTCATTACCTGCACACCTTCTACATATCTTTATGTATACTGTGCTGTTGTGTGTGCTGCTGGTAACGCTTTATGTCTCAGCAGCCATTAAACTTAGTAAAGAATCAACAGAAAAGCCAAGACCATTTTTTGTTATTTGTGACAAGTGGCTTTTCTCTGCACAGTTAAACCCTTGCATATATTTTTGTGGCTGTAAAAACATAAACCTAACACTGAGTTTTACAGACACGTGCAGCACTCTGACAGCTGAGGTAACACTAACTACTAAATATTAAATGGCACTTTTAAAAAAAAAAAAAAAAGGTAAACAACATTCACAAAAGTTATGAATACAGCGGTATAGTTGCCTTGGCAACACTGTCTAAACTTTTTCAGCATTGATATTATGGATGGTGGATATTTGCACAAACAACGCTAATTAACTAAAAAAAATTTAAAAGTGAATTAACAGCAAACAGCTATTAACACTCCAGCAAATGAGAGTGTATGTTTAGCAATGATCGAGTGTGTGTAACATATGTGGCAGTTTGCGTATGCACCATATTGCACACACAGTATGTTGTATGATGAATTTATCACCACTGAGCTGACCATTGCGCATAAATTTGTCAGTTTCCCAGCTGGCGGCATAGAAGTCAGTCAGCATGTTAACTACTGGGATACTACAGTTCCTGAAGTTCACGTTACTGTGCCTTGTACTCAATGCATGTGTGACAAGCAGCAGCGTGCGGCACAAAATACTGGGAAAAGGAAACTCCGCTATTGGGCCATGAACATATGAGTGCGCTACAGTTAAAAAGAGCGCGCAATTGTGAAGCAGAAGTGTTAAGCGCAGGGCTTTGAGAAACCTGGGCACACATTGTACCTTAAATTGGGTCTTAACACCCTTGTTTGGAGCCCACAACCTGTCCATGGATTCCCTCAATTACCCCTGCCTACCGCCACTTGCCACTGCCCTCAGAGCATAAAGTGCAGATGAATACTATGCACCAGAGAGTTTTTATGCAGGTGCACTAACAGAGCTTCTACCTTTTAATGCCTCTAACAATACAGGGGATTCAATCTTCAAAGCAACACCTATTATCTAAAGAGAAAATACACCACAATCACCCACACAAAACACACACTACATACACAAATATCTTATACAACAGGATTTTATTTTAAATTGTTTTGTTTTTATTACATTTCAGTAATAGAAACTGTCAGGACAAGTAGATTTTCATAAGGGACAAGTAGACTGGGCTACTACTTTAGTCCCGTGGACAAGTAGATTTTTTTAAAATTTCCACAACCATGGTACAATGATATTTTTTTTTTTACATGGATGCGTATATGTGCATATTTTGTTAATAAGAAATGGTTTTATAATGTTCTAAATTTGCATTTATTCATTTAATTGGTTGTAATGAAAGTATTGGTATAACCATGTGGACATAATTTGTATATAAACTGCATATATGTGTTAATTGCCTTGCCTAAGTCTGACATAGATATGGAAAAAGAGTTAATCCCAGTAACCAATGAGAACTGATCTGGACATTTAAAAAGTCTGATGACACAACAGATGGTACTCCATGAAAAAGACATTGAATCAGAGAAACATACGTTGCAGCACGGTTACAAGAATTGACACGTCACAAGAGGCGAGACTTTACAAGTTAAATTGCTCACACTGGTTCCAAGATCTATAAAGTTTGCTGTTTGTATTTGGTGCATTTTTCCTGTAGAACCTTCTTTGGAGTTTACTAGTACCGGTTAATGTAACCTTGTTTTTAATAATGATTTTTTTTTACGTCAATCTACAGTTGCTGTCCATGGTCTTTGCCATAGAATTTATTGGTTTAACCACACACTGTCTTTCCTGAGAGCTCAATACAATAAATGGAAAACAGCGCACTTCAAATCGTAGGGCACAGAAATAAAGACCTGCCAAGTCTTGATAGAATTTAATAAAGGGGGGTAGGGTAAAGCGCTAAACCGATCCTATAATTATTTATTTGAAGTCTTGATAGAAGTACAATATCAACACAATTTCAGGCCTCCATAAAGTTTAAAAAGACATTTATTTATTTTAAATTGGGTCCATAGGCAAAGTTACAACATTTCAGACCTTCAATAAGCCCTTAGTCATGTATATTTAATTACCTACAGGTTTGTGTCTTTTATACTCTCACCTATTGTACAAAGCACAGTCTATACTATACTGACATCATGTGGTCAAAATTCAGTACTACACTTCAACCATCTTGTAATTTGTATTATTAATAGACTGTTTACACAAAATTCCTTAATATATATATATATATATATAAAAACAGCCTGTATATATACAATTTAAAAAGAGAACATTGCACAATATAACCAATATATAAAGCTTATTATAAAAAATAAAGTCAAATTAAAATCTTTATTCAGAACGTTAGGTATTAATGATTCCAATTTTTGTATCCAAAACATTTCCCTAATTTTTAGCACATTTTCCCTGTCACCTTTTCTTCTGGGTCTAACCACATGTTCAATAACCTGGAACCTCAGTTGACTAATGTTGTGACCCACAGAGAAAAAGTGAGAAGAAACTGGTGCTTCTTTATCTTTCCATCTGATGTTAGATGTGTGTTCTGTTATTCTCTCCCTATCCTCCGTACAGGTCTCACCCACATAACTTAAGCCACATTTAGGGAAAAGTGAAAGCTAGATTTCAACATGGCGGCACCCATGAGTAGAAGGAGGTGGGAATAGCCTCAATACTATGCTTAGAAAATGTATTTAGTGTTTAATGTACCTTGAAAGGGATAGGAAGGTCAAAATTAAACTTGCATTTTATTTTAAAGGGACAGTCTACACCAAAATTGTTATTGTTTAAAAAGATAATCCCTCTATTACACATTCCCCAATTTTGCATAACCAACATGGTTATATAAAGGACCACTAACTAAAGTAGAATTGCATATTTAACTAGTGCATAACAAAAAGACAATGCAATCGCATTTACTCTGAATTTCAAATAAGCAGTATTTTTTTTTCTTACAAATGTATTTTTCCCCCATTTGCCGTCCCCCTGTATCATATGACAGCCATCAGCCAATCAAAGACTAGTATACTTATACCCTGTGAGATTGTGCACATGCTCAGTAGGAGCTGGTGCCTCAGAAAGTGTGTATATAAAAATACTGTGCAAAGTTTGTTAATATGAAGTAGAAAACACAAAACAGAGGGACGCCTCATGTGTAGATTAACCAAAAGCAAGAATCAGGTGTAATAACCAAAGCCAAAAGGGTTTTTAATGTGTTGTTTTTAATAAACCATTTTTAAACTTAAGGGACATTAAACACTAAATAAATGCTAGATAGAATGATGCATTCAAATAAAAGATTAGTCTGAGAATAACATGTAGATGTATGTTTTAAAGTTTCATTAGCTGTTTAAATATTGACAAAATAAGTGTAAAGTTTTAGTGTCTATAAAACAATGGGAGCTGCCATGTTGTAACTTAGGTTACCTTCTCTGCTGTAGCCAATTAGGGACAGTTATAAATAGGTCACTAGAGTGTGCAGCCAATGGCTGTGTGGAATATAAGTGTTTTTCACTTCCATTTCTAACAGGAACTGAAAAGATCACAATTTCAGAATGGAATTACAGGAAAAGTAGAAAAAATAAATAATGAAAGTATATTGCAGACTTCTTTTTATATATGCAATTTATCATTTAATATTATGATCTGAAAGTTTAATGTCCCTTTAAGCATAGTTCTAGCACCTTTTGTTTTTCCTATTTAATGTCACACAGAGGTGAGCTTCATATCCTTAGATCCTGCCTGGGACTCAGCTGACAGAGCAGTACCAGGAGAAAGGGTGAGCTGATGCACCCAGATATATCAGCACGCTACTACCAGCACATTGGTGTGCTATTGCCAAATGTGAGTACCCGTTTGGCTTTGGTTATTACACCTGATTCTTGCTTTTGGTTGATCTACACATGAGGTGTCCCTCTG
The DNA here is from genome assembly GCF_027579735.1 of Bombina bombina. Taxonomy (NCBI): domain Eukaryota; kingdom Metazoa; phylum Chordata; class Amphibia; order Anura; family Bombinatoridae; genus Bombina; species Bombina bombina. The sequence goes on along the minus strand of NC_069499.1, from coordinate 1,431,149,880 downwards.
TTTTGTGGTTTCTACTTCATAGTTTTGTCCGGATTCGTCTGTGAAGAGGAGAGCAGCCGCCCTTACCCTGAAACCTATTGAGGCCTTTACATTCTATAAACAGTGCAGAGCACTGATTCCATTTTGGGACTATCATTGTACAATTGTTTGTATCTGACATTAAGATTACCTTTGTTATATCTCTATATATATCATTCTAGACATCATAATCTGTGTGCCCCCTTCTTTTGCTGTTTTTAGTGTTAAAATTTGTTAAAGGAACACTAAATACAAACATTTTCTTTCATGATTCAAGTAGAGAATACAATTTTAAACATCATTCCAATATACTTCTATTATCTAATTTGCTTCATGTTTTAGATATATTTTGTTTAAGAAATAGCAATGCACATGGGAGAGCCAATCACACAAGGCATCTATGTGCAGCTTCTGAGCCTATCTAGATAGGCTTTTCAGCAAAGGATATCAAAAGAATGAAGCAAAATAGATAATTGAAGTAAATTAGAAAGTTGTTTAAAATTGCATGCTCTTTCTAAATCACGAGAGAAAAAAATTGGGTTTCATGTCCCTTTAATAGAAGTAAATACGAAAGTCTTGTAAAACTGCATACTCTATCCGAATGAAGAAAGTTAAACTTTGACTTTAGTGTTCCTTTAATATACTTTTTACCTCTGTGATTACCTTGCGTCTAAGAGGCATATTTATGAAATGTCTTGCGGACCTGATCCGACAGTGCGGATCAGGTCCGCAAGATATCGCTGAATGCGGAGAGCAATACGCTCTCCGCATTTAACATTGCACCAGCAGCTCACAAGAGCTGCTCGTGCAACGCCGCCCCCTGCTGACTCGCATCCAATGGGCCGTCAGCAGGGAGGTGTCAATCAACCCGATCGTGTTGATTTCCGGCGATGTTTGTCCGCCTGCTCAGAGCAGGCGGACAGGTAATGGAGCAGCAGTCTTTGTGACCGCTGCTTCATAACTACTGTTTCTGGCGAGTCTGAAGACTCACCAGAAACACGGGCCGTCAAGCTCCTTTCGGAGCTTGATAGATAGGCCCCTAAGCCTCTGCAGACAGTCCTCTTATCGCAGTGCTATTTATTTATTATCGGTTTGACTTGCATGTAAGAAAATTGGTGCTGTGTCCTGCACAACTCCACGGGAGTAAGCACAATGTTATCTATATGGCACACATGAAATAGCAGTGTCTTGTATGTGGAAAGCAAATAAAAATGCATGTGATAAGAGGCTGTCTGTAGTGGCTTAGAAACAGGTAGAAATTTAGAGATTTAAATCTTATAAAGTTTATTAATATTATAATGTTGGTTGTGCAAAGCTGGGGAATGGGTAGTAAAGGCGTTATCTAACTTTTTAAACAATCACAATTTTGGTGTACACTTTCCCTTTTATGACTTTTATTATCACATGTATGTTCTTCTCTTTGTATACTTTGTTGAAAAGATTATGTACATAGAGTATCTTACACTAGTGGGAGCTAGCTGGTGATTGGTGGCTACACACATTTGTCTGCTGTCATTGGCTCACTAGATGTGTTTAGCTAGCTCCCAGTAGAAAACTGCTGCTCCAGAGCTGACTTTTGCAGGGGTTAAACACACAGTTATGTACAAGGAATAGTGCAATATTAAAATGCTCTAACACATTAGAACATTTTCTATTTGCACTTTTGTATCCCTTTAAGTAAAAACGAATAGTTATGCTTCAATGTTCAGGTACAGTGCTAGTAAACTAACACAACATTTTAGAATTTAGAACCTAATTTTTCTTACATGGGGAAATCCCTTAGCAATTCTTTTAAATGTCACCGACTGCTTAAGGGAGAACAAGAGCAGTATTTGAAGAATGCGTTGTATAAAACAGTCAGCGTCATACAATTTACATAGAGCTGTATTTTCTCATTGACTCTTGTACTGGGCCATTTATACAGTTAATTTAAACCCTTAAAACACTTTGCAAGAGATTTCTATTGTCTTGTTATAGAATAGCAAATCTGCCAAGTTTAAAATTAACATCCTTTTTACTGCATTTAATAGACCGACTCCACCCACAATTTGCTTTATTTGACTGAAACAATATGGGCTTTAGTCTGCAGATCACTAAACTAGCGATGGTCATTATGTTAGTATAAAGTGAATTGTTTTGCATTTGTTATCAGTTAAAGCCAAATGGGGAAATATATCTATCAGGGTTAGCCTTGAGGCATCAACAGGGTTCATTTCAAGTCCTCTGAATTAGAAGCTACTCAATTTTCATTGAAAGGGGGCAAAATAAATAATGAAATTATAATGCAAATCTGTTTCATTACACATAACAAAACATTTTATATAAAATTCTCAAGGTATTTACTGTCCCTATAAACAGCCAATAATTATAACTGCTTGGAAACTACTTATAAAGGCGTTGCCTGTTACTTGTGAATTTGTCTATGTCAGTGTCTATGACAATGTTAAAGAGTTCACAGATTATTAGCAAGGTCCCCTTTTCTAACATTACCTTTTGAATAGGAAGAAACATTTTGCAGAATAAAAACTGGCAGAAATACAGCTTTAGTTAAAGCTAACTGTTGTAAGAAAACATGACATATATCTGAGCGAGCTACTGTCCATCCAGGAATCGACTCAGAGGTGGAGAAATGGAGAAAATATACACTGTCTGTCTTTACCAGTGAAGTATTCTAGTCTTTTACTCCAAGGGGTCCATTTATTAAGGAGTGGATGCTCCTATTCAGGTCCACTTGAAACAGAAGTTCTCCGCCACCACTAAAATCACCCCGATCTCAGCGTGATGATTGACGGTGCCTGCTAACGGCCGATTGCACAAACATTTCACTAGAAATGCTTGTGCAATGTTAAATGGCGACAGCGTATGTTGTCGGAATTAAGCGAGGTTGAGCGGACATGATTCGCTACAGCAAATCATGTCCGCTCGACCTTTAATAAATCTGCCACCAAGTCTCAAGTTGATTTTCAAGTCTCTACCTTGAAGTATCAAGTAGAGTCTCAACTCCTTGCAAGATACTTTCAAATCAAGTCTCAAGTCTGGAAACCAATTTTATGTTAAAATGTTTTTTATTGAAATAACATTATAAAACATAATACATGCCTTATACGGTTGGTTGCATTATCAGCCCATCAGGTAATTGAACATAGTGATTTCTGTAATCAACTCCTCAGTCTCTTAATTCTTTCTTATGAGTTTCTTATGAGTTTCCGTTACACAATGAATTATATTTTTTGGGATAACCCCGTGCCCAAAACTAGTATATCATACCTGATACATTTCTTATAGAAAACAACTGTTGTATATATCATTTTTCATTATTATATAACAAAAACAATTAAACAAACATAACATGTGGTCATTTAAAAGTGGATCTTCATGTGTCATTACCATCACTTATTATTACTTCTCTTCTTTCCCATTGATGAGGAAGGAGAAACAGTCACCGGGTGATCTACTCCAGTAACCAATCCCACCCCCCCACCTCAACTAAGCTTATGTGAACCCATTTAATTTTTCTGTTTGGTTCATATTCCTTTCCCCTTATGTGGAGTTGAAATAAATAGATTAAGCTGTTTGCATCAACCAATAAAACCAGATTTTGTGAAATACATACACCGTCCCAAGTATTATTGCAGCTGTTTCATGCAAAGAGTATACCATTTTTTTTTTTTTTTTTTTTTTTTTGAGGTTAGCTTCACATTACAGTACAACTGTGATACATCGAGATATGCATGAATACAACACAATATGCACATAAAAAACACATAAAGTCTATTCTGTTTCATCACAGGATAATCCAATCAAATAAGAAATAAACTTAACCTCTTTTTTTTTTTCCATTTTAGAACAGAATAAAGTGTAAAAATACTGACATATGAAAATGGACAAAAGAACAGTCTAAATTGTTGAAAATAATGCAAATATTAATATCCATCATAAGACTGAATAATCTGTACTTCTTTTTCTTTACCTTTTTATTATTATTTATTTATTTTTATTTATTTATTTTTTTTTGAACTGTACACACATTAGGTGGCCAGTTAGTCGCCAGAGGACCCACTGAGCCAAAAGCATTTGAGATATACACTTATATAGTTGAACGTATCCAGTAAGACCAACCAGAGAGTAGTTAGAAAAGGAAGAAAAAAAAAAAAAAAAAAAGGGGGAAAGAAGAGAGGGTGATGAGGAGATGAGTGGGTAGAGGAGGGGGGAAGGAGGAGGAGTTGGTTGATGTATGGGGCCTACAGCTACTGTTCCCATTAGCTGCCCTGCAGTAGAGTCAGTTCAGGAGCTTCCACTTTGCCCAGATTTCCGAATGCAAAAAGACTTTATTACGTTGAGTAAAGATTGGACCCTCCATTATCTCCAGGTAGGACATGGTTTTGACCACTTCTCCCCATGAAGGTGGAGTTTGCTGTCTCCATAATCTCGCTATAGCTAGTTTGGCTGAGATAAGTATATAAACGGAGAGTAAGGCCTCTGGGGGTGTAAGAGTATACCATTTTAAATCTCTCCAATATCTCCTGCCATGTCGGTGATCCTTCTTTCCAATATCTAGCAATACCTATTCTTGTGACCGTGTAGAGTATTCTAATAAAAGTGTTAATATGTTTATTGAAGTTCGGAAGTGGAGCATTCAATAGTCCCTGAAACATGGTCAACAATATTTGTTCTTCTAATAGTGTACTAAGGTAAGTCGATAAATTGACCCAAATCTGGGCTACCCCGGGGCCTTCCCACCACATATGTACATAAGTACCGACTGATTCACACCCCCTGTAACAGTTTCTATGGGAGCCAATTTTCAAGGGACATGATGAAACCCAAAATTTTTCTTTCATTATTCAGATAGAGAATACAATTTCACTAGCGTTTTATACATTCTTATGAGTTTAGCTCTTGAGTTAGTTAAATCCAGAGAAAATCACATCTGGATTACTGAAGCACTCCATTATATTTTAGTGAGTCTGCTTCAGGTTATAGCACGGCTGTCATCTAAGCAGTAAGATCATCTCACTGAGATGGAAGTCGAGTTGAGTCAGATTGTCATTTATTGTGAGTCGAGTCATTTAGTCCGACTTGAGTCCGAGTGAATCGACTGGTGTCTACATCAATGGTCTTTAATCTCTGGAGTAGTGTCAGGATATGACCACCACTAAAGAGATGCAAAGACAAAGTCTACAGGCAAAGGTCAGCTACTTACAGACAGGACAGAAGAAATCAGAACCAGTTGAATCATCAGGTACAGACTAAGGTGTCAGTATATAGCAGGGTTATAATATAATTTATTTAATAATTATTCTTTAAAATAACCCAATTAAAATGCATATACTAAACAATTAAAATCAATAATTATTCCTAAATTCTTTAGATTAAATAAAATGTATAAACACATTGAATTATATTTATAAAAAACAGATTATGAATCAAATGATGCACACTTATGCTGTTATAATATTCTATACAAAGATCATAAAAAATGTACCTTTACCTTATTCACAATGAATCGCATTACAATACCCCAATAAAATACCAGAGTATGGACCGTTAACTTAACAATGCTTAGTTAGACAATATAACAAAATACTTTAACATCCAATTGATATGCCAATTTATCTGAACTGAAATAAATCTTATTTAGCTGCAATAAGGCAAATTCTAAAATATATAGTTGCAAAATATATATGTATGTATTATCTACTGACATTTAGAGATACCCTGACAAAGGTCAATCACAATCGGAGAGGAAGAGTACAGAATCAGCAATTAAAAGGAATGTCAGGCCAAGGTCAATATCAGATCAAGCATTGTATTATTATCAGTTATATGTAGAGTGCCAACAGATTCTGCAAGGCTATAAACATAGGTCTCATATGCAAAGTAGCATTTATGGGAGACAAATGTGTAGAGGGCCTGCCAAGAGTTGCACTGTTGTAAATCAGCTCTCATGAAAAAGATCTACAAAACAGCTGGGCTCATAGGAGAGGAACTGAGGAAAGAAAATAGTAATGCATATTTTATGCATCCCTGAACAGTTTTTAAAGGGACAGTCTACACCAAAATGTTTATTCTTTAAAACATAGATAATCAATTTATTACATATTTCCTAGTTTTGCATAACCAACACTGTTATATTAATACAGTTTTTACCTCTGTGATTGCCTTGCATCTAAACCTCTGTAGACTGCTCCCTTATCTCAGTTCTGACTCACAAAATAACTCCACTGGAGTGACCACAATGTTATCTATACGACACACATGAACTATCAGTGTTTAACAGTGAAAAACTGTCAAACTGCACTGAGATAAGAGGTGGACTACTTGGACTTATAAATTAGCATATGAGCATACCCTATATAAATCTTGAAAGTTTCATTTTGACTTGGAGCGCTTGAAACTTCGAAAACTATTGGAAAGTCTTGTGGAACAAGGCAGAGAGTTCCACAAGATAAGGGCCAAAATGGGGAAGACCTGTAGACGGGAATGTGAACGGGTAACAAGAGAGGAGGAGATAAAGAGGTTGTGAGGAGAGCAAAGGGGACAGCCAGTAACAATCGGTAAAGGTTCCAGTCAACGGCAAGACAGAGAGAGTGGTTGAGAAAAACTGGGTCAGTTCACAAGAGTAATCAAAACCTCAAACTAAGTGCACCTTGGATAACAACGAGTGGGCAAACAATGTCTGCTTTGGTATCATTAAATAGATGCCAGTACAGGAAAGATTAGCACCAAACCAATGCAAAAATGTTTTATGGGATAAGAATTATGCAACAGCAAAAGAAAAATTAAGCTAAAAGTAAAAGTGTTGCCTAACATAAGTGTAAATCCATTAGTAAGCCATTAATCAGCTGCCATGAAACACCTATGAAGGTTATGCTAGAGAATTAGCAAGTGACTAATTTAATCTGAGTATGTTGGAATAACTGAAATATATTTGTAAATTAAAATTCAATACAAGTTTAAAGAGCATGGGATGTTATATATGCTAATGATTTTCAAACAGAGAAAAGATGCTATTGTCTGTTACTGGAGGTTCATCTTGATTGTAAAGAAACATAGATTTTGATGCCATATAGACCCAAGGAGTCTGATCGTATGTTCTATTAAGTGTAAGCTTGATGGTAAATGCTTTGTATGTGAAGATCCAATGGTCAGTTTTAGAAATGTTTAATATGTCTAAAGACAGCGCACTGTATTTGTTTAGAGCACTGTGTCCTGAATTTCATGTAACTGTTAACCCCTGAAGGTAATGGGGCATTGGAGGATGACAGAGGAGAAAGCGAAGCCTGTGGAGCATAATATAATATATGTATGTGGCACAGCAGTGGTGAATGGATACATTATGTAAATGTAACCAGACATATGACAACAATAGGTCATTAGCAAATGATAAAGTGCTGCAACTATTATCCTGTAGTTAGTGAGACCAACATATACGTTCTGTTGTATCAGTCTGTAGATACTTTGTTACAATTAAAAGGGTATAGTACAGATAGTGTCCTGTTTCGGGTCTTCCAACACGTATCAGGACCCGTCAGCTAATGGGTTAAACACATGAATTTTGGTATATTTATATACATAACATGCAAGTATATAATACAAGAACAAAACACCAATCCTTTCTTTGATCGGCTTTATTATACCCCTAGGGTTGCCACCTTTTCTTGAAAAAATACCGGGGACATGTGTACACATTGCTTTTGAACCTCAGTTTACAGTGCGGTGACAACACATTTTATGCATGATTCCAACTAAATTCAAAGCAGGAAGAAAAAAAACTATCAAAGTCTTACGTCTATCTGTGTAATGGTGGGATGACAGAATGCTGCCTATTTTGCTATGGGGAGGGAGTAAAGTGTCGGCAATTGGTATCGGCAAGTACTTGAAAAAAAGTATTGGTACTCTTACGCGGTCTTAAAAAATTGTATTGGTGCATCCCTATTCAAGTGCTTCAGCACCTTCAGGCGCTACTGGCCCATTGACTACTAATTTCCCGGAGACCCAATGTACTAATACCCAGATGGCACCGGTTTTTTGGTCAGCCATGAAAGTAAAAGGAGGGGGCGGGACAGACAATGTGATAGGCACCAGGGCCAGAAACAGATACATGATCAGAGAACCATCAATAAAATGAGGGAGACTAATATTGTGATTAATATTTCTTACCATATGTTAGATGAACATGAATTAAAGGTACTCAATTTAGGTCTAGGTTTTTGTCCAACTCAAAAATTTGACCTTTTCAAACTATCCTTGACATTAACTAGATTGTCAGGAACCTAACTTTACGTAGACATTTTATGAATGCAGAAACAGGACCCACTAATATAAGTGGACCACATGACAGTGATAACATTACGAATACTGACAATACCCATTTTATGTTTCTATTCTCAGATATGCAAGAATTGGCTACACTATATACTCTGAGCATGGAAGGTGAACATAAAATTGAAGGAGACTTAACACCTAATAATAGCATGAAGTGCAAGTCAAGGTTTTATCCGGTACAGTCTAGGGGTAAGTCTCTAGAGAATTTTCATAAGCGAGTTATGGAAGATTTAACTCACTTGGACATCACGAATAGAACGGGCCACCCTAATCTGTCCAGAAAGGAGAAAGAAGTTATTGCTTCATTACAAAATAATCTATTAATTGTTATTAAACAATCGGATAAGGGTGGGAGTATAATCGTGATAAACAGAGAGTTCTACATAAATGAGGCTCACAGACAGTTGAATTATACATATTCATATCTTTTGTTACGTACTGATCCCAGCAAAAGATTCCAACTTGGTCTTAGATCTTTTTTTAGATGATGGTTTGTACATGGGGGTCATAGATAGGAATACATTTGACTACCTTTTTGTTAAAGGACCCATATTGCCAATTTTTCACCATCTGCCCAAAATCCATAAGGGCTTGGAAGACATTAAGGGAAAACCTATAGTTGTGGGCATTGGCTCATTGTCTGAACATTTGTCGGAGTGGGTTGACAACATATTACAGCCATTAGTGTTGTCCCTACCGAGTTATCAGAAAGACACGACACACATGCTGACCTTGATAGATAAAGTACAAATAGAAGATAACATAAGTTGGTTAACAGTTGATGTCGTTGCCCTATATACCTCAATCCCTCAGTCTATTGGGATTACAGCTGTCCACTTCTTTTTGGACCTCATGACTGATTACAGTGATGAGGGTAAGGATTTCATCCTGAGATCTATCCGGTTCCTTTTGGAATATAATTATTTCTCCTTTGAAGGCACGTTACCTCCAGAGGAGAGGTATGGCGTTGGGAGCTAAATTTGCCCCATCGTATGCAAACCTCTTTATGGGTTGGCTTGAAAATACCTTTCTTCTGGGGGATAACAATCCATTCACCTCTTGTATCTTATTTTACAAGAGGTTTATAGATCTCATTTTCATCACTGCTTTTGGCCATGAGGAGGCAGAGAGGTTTGTGGATTATCTCAATGGCTGCATTCTGGAGATTAATTTTACTTTTGAGTGGCACAAATCGGAGATCAGCTTTATAGATATTAAATTGAAATTTGACTTTCAAAGTAAAAAAGTAGAAACTAGTCTGTATCGAAAAGCCATCACAGCTAACTCCCTATTGCATGCTTCAAATGCACACCCAAAACACATATTTTGTGGAATAGCGAAGGGTCAATTTTTGAGAAGTAGACGTATCAGTTCAAGAGATGACACATTTGAAGTAGAATCCAGGGACTTGGCCAATAGACTCAAACAAAGAGGGTACCCTAGACATATAGTTAAGAATATCTTAGAAGAGGTTAAACGGAAAGAAAGAACAAATCTTTTGCAGGAAGTGAATAATACGGATAGAAGAAATGAAGTGGTAACGAAACCGACTTTTGTTACTAAATATTCTTCACAATACTATCAGTGTGCAAAGATATCAAGAAATATCTACCAATCTTATATGGGGACGATTTACTTAAAGACTGTGTTAAACAAGGATGTAGATTTGTGTATTCACGGAACCTTACCTTAGGCAATTTGGTGTCCCCCAGCCAACTGAGAACTCCAGTGAGCAATAGTTCATGGCTTACCCATAATGGCACATTTAGGTGTGGAAAAAATTGCAAGGCATGTGATCATATCAAAGTGGGTCTAAATTTTAACTCATATTCAACAGGTCAGAATTTATTTTTTTTTTCATTTTTTTTAAATTTTTTTATTTGTAATGGTTTTAGATTTAGATACAGCAGTAATTTTACACGTTTTTTGTTATGTTTTGAAAGTTTCTGTGTTACTTTAACAAATTAGGATCATACTTTATTTCTGTGTATGTTTTTTTTTTTTTTTCAAAGAAGCTTTATTGAAGAATAATTATACAAGTATAATAAAACCATACAACATACAAAGAATATACATAATAGGATCTCTTCACAATAATGGTAAAGTAAGTCATACACTTCATTTTGATATGTACTCACGCCCTCAGACCTGTGCTGAGCGCAAAAGTTTACAAACTTACACTTTTGACCAGTTTTGAGATATTTTTAAGACAATATAATGTTCATACTAGATGAGGGAAAGGGTAGAGCTGGGGATGGAGAATTGGGAGAAAGAGAATAGGAGGGAGTGAAAAAGTAAGAGCGAGAGAGAGAGAAGAAAGAAAAAAAAAAAAGAAAAAAAAAAAAGAAAAAAAAAAGGGGGGGGGGGGGCAATGTGAACGCTGCAGGAATCGCTCGTCCCTTAAGGGGTTATACTTTATATTGTGCCATGCCAGATTGCCAGCAAAAGTTCATATTTATCTAGCATGTGGTTTTTAAGGTAATGGTATCTTTCCAAAAGCAATATTTCTTCCACTTGAAGGTACCATTCCCCCAAATTGGGGAGGGTTCGAGTCTTCCACTTTCTGGGAATTAATTTCTTTGCACCTGTGAGCATAATTAACAACAAGGCAAGGTGAGTCTGACTTTGTGTTTTAGGCAGCCTCAGAAAAAGTAGAATCTCCGGAGTATCCGGGATAGGAGAGTGAAGGATCTCTGATATCTTTTGAACGACCTCTGTCCAAAAGGGTGTCAATGCAGGGCAGGACCACCATATGTGCCACAGGGAGCCACGTTCCCCACAGCCCCTCCAGCACATAGGGCTGACAGTCGGAAAAATTTTGTGGAGTCTTACTGGTGTCAAATACCATCTGCTTATAAGTTTGATATGTTTTTCTTGTATAATCGATGAAACCGACAATTTTTTAATTAGTTTAAACGCCTTTAGCCACTGCTCTAGGCTGATGTCCGACCCCAAGTCCTCCGTCCATCGTATAGTGTATGTTGGAAGTGTATCCATCCCCTGTAGGACCACTATCTTATATAGGAGGGAAATTAAGTATCTTGGCAAAATCTCTCCAGTACACAGACTCTCAAAAGGAGTACGAGATCTGCCTAATTCTCGTTTGTGTTTGTGATTAGAGATGCAATGTATCAGCTGGTTGTAGTGCAGCCAAGAAGAAAAAAATTTAGGTTGAAAGTCCCTAAGTGACTCTTGAGGTTTAATTTTCCCACCCTCCACTACACCAAGGACAGAGCCCTCCTTAATTTTGTAAGGTATGATCCTATGGAATCCTATTTTATGATAAGGGATCTCAGGGTTTTCAATAATTGGCGATAAGGGAGAGGGGCTTGTAGAAATATGAGTAGAAGTCGCAACAGTCGAGTCCCAATTATTAAACGTTTCCTCAAATAAGTGATATCTATTGATTATTTTAGGGCGCTGTGCGGGTGAAAGCCATGCGAGAATACCAATGTTACTAACTTTAAGGATCTGTCTGTCCAAGGCTACCCATGCTTTGTGATTAGCGGTATGAGCCCACTCCACAATCCTCTGCAAGCCTATTGCCTTTCTGTAAAGAGAGATGTCCGGTAGACCCAGTCCACCTCTGTCTCTTGGTAAGTACATAGTGGGCTTAGAAACCCTGGGTTTGGTGTTAGCCCATATATATTGTTCAATAAGTTTCTGCAGCTGAGCGATATATCCCCTAGGTAGAGTTATGGGAAGCATCTGAAATAGGTATAATATTCGGGGCAAGATGTTCATCTTAATAACCCCTATCCTGCCCAGCCACGAGATGTATTTGTTTTTCCAGGAGGAAAGGTCAGCTGCGACCTCGCTTTTAAGAGGGGCGTAGTTATACTTAAAGAGGTCTGCAGGGTCGGGGGTCAAGAATATACCAAGATATTTTAATTTCTTAGAGGCCAGGGAGATCTTGTACTTTTGTTGCAAATTCTGCACCATTCCTGGGCATGTGTTAATATTTAAGGGTTCTGATTTACTCAGATTGAGGGAGAAATTAGAGACTTTGCCATAATCTTTCAGTATTTCCAGAAGTTCAGGGAGCGACTCTGGGGCGTTAGTTAGGGTATACAAAACATCATCGGCATAGAGCGCATGCTTATGTTCCGTTTCCCCCACTCTGATGCCCTGTATGCGTTGATTTATCCTCACCTTATGAGCAAGAACCTCTATAGATAGGGCAAAAAGTAATGGGGACAGAGGGCAACCCTGCCTAGTTCCATTTCTTATATCAAATGCATTCGATAAGGTGCCGTTGATTCTGATCCTAGCATTGGGACTGGAGTAGAGCGCCATAACATAATGTACGAAAGCCTGGCCAAATCCCATCTTCTCCAATACTCAACGCAAGAAAACCTAATTTACCCTATCGAAGGCTTTCTCCGCGTCAGTGGAGAAGAGCACCATAGTGAGGCACGAAATTGTAGCATGATTGATTAATTGAGTCACTTTGATAGCATTATCCCTGGCCTCACGACCAGGAACAAATCCCACCTGATCATTACAGACCAACTGCGGCAAATATTTATTGAGTCTGGAAGCCAAAATCTTTGCCAACAACTTCATGTCTGAATTGATCAGGGAAATAGGTCGAAAGTGGCCAGGGGAATCTGTGTTTTTACCCAGCTTGGGAATAACCGTAATGTGTGCCTTTAAGAGGACACGTGATAAAGTGGGGTTGTCTCGAAGACTATTGAATAATTTGAGGAGCGGTCCGGCCAGAATCTCTTTAAACTTTTTATAATAGGCCGAGGAAAATCAATCAGGCCCTGGGCTCTTACCCCCTAGGCAACTGTTAATGGCGTCGTAAAGTTCCTCTACCGTTATAGGGGAGTCCAGGAGGTTGGAGTCCTCCTTCGAGAGAGAGGGGAGGTCAATATTATCCAGGTAAGAGTTAACAAGGGTTTCATGTTGCGGAGCATTGACCGTTCGGTCTGGCTCACATGTTTGATCTTGCATATTGTATAGAGAGTGGTAATATCTATAAAACTCATTGGCTATCTGCTCACTACTACGCAGCTCCCGACCATCTGCTGATTTGAGGGAGTGAATGTGAGACGAAAGCTGCCTCTTTTTAAGGGTTCTTGCTAGAATTCTGCCTGGTTTATTACCCCCTTCATAATAATGCTGTCTCAAGTGTAATGCTGCCTTTTGGTGGGATTGCACTAAATGCTTTTGAAATTCAGTTCTAGCCTCCTTCAAATGATTCATAGTAATACTACAAGAGGGGTCAGTCTTATGTCTTACTTCTAGTTTAGCAATCTTGGATTGGATATCATTATATTTGGCTCTATATTGCCCATTGAGGAAAGCCTTGTGCCTGATTAAAGCCCCTATGATCACGCTTTTGTGCGCTTCACATGTGACTCCTAAAGAAGAGGAAGGGTAGGTGTTGATCTCAAAATATTCCTGTAATGTTTTGAGTATGTCATTGAAGATTAAGGGGTTATCTAGGATAGAATCATCTAATCTCCATATTTTTTGTGTGATGGGAATATCTGGCCATAAAATCGAGCAGGAAACAGGGGCGTGGTCCGACCAAGTTATATGGTCAATAAGGCAGTGGTGGGTGATCGACCACAAGAGTCTGTGTATATGTAATCGAGCCTAGAGTAACTGTTATGAGGTATGGAGTAAAATGAGTAGTCCCTAGAGGTCGGATGTAATGTGCGCCAAACGTTGTGTAACTTTAGTTTTGTAAGTGTGTCGTTGACCTGACTAATCGTGGAGGCGGGTGTGCAGGACACCCCTCTCGAGGTGTCAACTAGGGGATCGGCCACTAGGTTAAAGTCGCCCGCCAGGTATGTGATTCCTCTGGAGTGTTCCAGTAGAAGGTCAGCTATCCAATTTAGAAAAGTCTCCTGTCCTTGATTAGGGGAGTATATTGAGACCAGGGTAATGTAATGCCCAAAGAGAGTGCCCACTAAAATCAATTACCGCCCATTCGGATCCCTTTCGATATGTGTCATGAGAAATGGAACTGTCTTGTGGAAAACTATACCTACCCCCCCCTTTTTTATTTTGTCACGAGGCGAAATATGCTAGAAGAAACAGGAAGTTGTGCCATTTATGCTCTTTACCTTTTCTATAGTGTGTTTCCTGCAGGAGGATTATATGACTCTGAGATTTATGTAGTTCACTAAAGGCAATAGAGCGCTTACCAGGGTTGTTCAGGCCTTTCGCATTAATAGTTGTAAGGTTAATGGAATGGTCACCAAATTTTTTAGACTTATACTGTTGGGACATATTTTCCCTTTTGCGTCCGAGGAGAGGAAAAAAATAAATAAATAAATAAATAAATAAAAAAAAAAGGGGAAGTAGGGGAAAGGAAAGAAGTAAAGAAGAAACAAGAAGGAAAGTGAAAAGCCGAGTAAGTGCTACAAGGTAAAGGAGGTAATGTGATACCTAAGATTTCAGAAAAAGCCTAGGAGCTTTCGTATAACAGAGGATATAGACCTTGAGCCTAACAGAGAATACAGAGACAGGAGAAAAGCCCCTTTACTGACATGAATTATATACAAGAAAAAGATCATAATTATAATTATAGCATATTTTAGCAGTAGTGCGGACCAACCTTCGAACTAGCATTCGGAACACAGCAACATCAGTCAACCACGTCCTGTGTAAACCAGAAACCAGCCCAGAGCCCCCTCACCCATATTTTCTAAGGGTAGCAAGCTTTATTTACGGGGTGTGACTTGAAGGGGCCAGAGTCCGTAATAAAATCCCCTTGTGGCCAATCAAGTTATCAGATAAGGGGCTGGGGCAAAGGCCAAAGTGGCCTAATAAATGGGTTGCGGAATGCCACAAATACCCATTGACCTGTACTTAAAGGTTAATTGGATTTTTGTTCAAACCCCATTAGGGAGGGAAGACTATATGTTATATGCATCTCATAAGGGCAGAGCGTCTTCAAAACTATAAGCAGTAAACATATTAAACTTTTAAACATAATAACCGGAACAGGCAACTGTACATGAATGAGCAATGTCCCTTATGTCCGACCATTTTTACTCTACAAAACACTTTTATAGCATCATATAGAAATACAAATAGTCCCTTAATGTGCAGAGAACATGGTTGATAAAACAAAGACATTTCAGAACAGTTTAAGGACCAGATTCATGGCATTAAATAATAAGTAGCGTAGTAAACAATTAAACATCAGTAAAAATAGAAAAACAGGTCTTCTTTAGCACACAGGATGCTAGTCCGAGACAAGTTTTGCATATATAAAATATTCTTAGGGCATGTTTAAACAGTAATAATTATCACACTAGTCCCATGAGAAACCTAAATATCGGAACCAGATGTCAATGAGTACTTTACCCCACAGATTCTTCATCAGGGCGATCTCTTTGTGGTCGAGAGGGAGGCAGTGGCCTCTCCATGCCGGATCCGCTTGTAGAAGCGACTTGAATCGCCAAGCTTTCAAAGAAGTCCCTGTAATCCATTCCCGGCCTGAAAATGGATGTTGTATTGTTATTAGTAGCGATGATTGAAACCGGGAAGCCCCATCTATAAAGGACTTTGTGACTTCTGAGAACTGATGTAATATGTCCCAGTTCCCTCCATTTTTGTAGAGTCATGGGGGATAAATCAGAGAAAACCTGAATTTCTTCACCCGCGTGGGTAATAGGATGTTTCTTTTGGGCACCCTGTAGGATTTCTTCCTTGTCCTTATAGCTTAAGAATCTGACAATTATGTCCCTCGGAGGTGCTTTATTTGGTGATTTGGGCCTAAGAGCCCTATGCGCTCTCTCAATGGGAATCTCAGGGGATGACGGGGAATCCTTGATGATTCGGAACAAGGCTTGGAGATATCCTTCAAAATTCTGCGGGGAGATAGCTTCAGACACACCGCAGAATCGCAGGTTATTCCTGCGCCCTCTATTGTCCATGTCCTCGAGTTTGTCGTTGAGTTACTGCAGGTTGTCGGTATGGTTTTGTATGTCAGCTGTATTTTGCCGTACCAAAGATGCGTTGTCGTTTGAGGTCTTCTCAATTTTAAGCACTCTAGTTTCAAGTGTAGAAAAGTCCTTTCTTAGATCCCCAAATAAGCTCCTCATCTCACACAAAACGCCCTGTATATCCTCTTTAGAGGACAGGTTATGGATGTCTGCTTTAGTGATACACTGAGAGTGGGTGGCATTACTATTTGGGGTAAAGGGGCTCAAGGGGTCCTGGGATCCTTCCATTTCGCCCCTTATGGGGTCACTGACTGTGTCTATAGGCTTGAGGTAGTGGCTCATGGGCTTAGAGGCACTTATCGTGTCTGCTTTGCTAGCCCTTTTATTAGGCATACCCTCTGCAATGTGTCAATAGGTGAAGTCAAATAAGGGATTTACTGGGCCTGATAGGCCTATTAAACAAGCCTTAGGAAGTGGCAGTGTGGAAAGGGTGTGTGTTCTAGGCCTTGTAACTGAAACACCAAATATTAGAAATTGTGCTGTTGCAATCTACAATCCCGTATAAGGTGTTAAGTTTTAATGAGTTCAACTGCTTGCTGCTAGCTATTAGCCCAGGAAAATCTCAAGGAGATGATACCCCTACGTTCTGCATATCAGGAAAATCTGTCCCCCAAGGGAGAAATAAATGCCTGCCCCCTCTGAAGCTGCTGATGAAAACAGAGGTCGTTTTAAGGGGAAGTATTTATATACTGCAAAGAGGCCCTGCTGATTGAGTCGTGATTGTCGGTACCTGTTATGGTCCGTGTGCCGGTTCAAGCCCCACGCTCCCCAAAGCTCTTTGTATTGAAACAGTAAGGAGTCCCGGTGCGACCAGCTGCACTTAACTCCTGTCGGGCTCTGGGGCCGCTGCGGTGTCAAGATGGTGCTCAGGGATCTCTGAACTCTCTCCTCTGCAAGCCGTGCCCGAAGGTATTTAAGGTAATGCCCGCTCGTGCTGCTTCTATTCCCCTCTGCTCAGGAATCTCATGAGAAGCCGGATTTGCGGTATCAGGAGCCGGGGGTTGGTTGCGCCGCGATCTCCACTAGTTTTACCCGCAGAGATCAGGTTGCCAGTCCGGTTGTGCACTTCTAGAAGAGGTAAGTCCTCACCAAGAGCGGGGTGCCGGGCAGTGGTGTCACTGAAGATAGGGTTAGACTCCACGTGGGAGAACGGCTTTGCTGTACAGGCTAGATCCCTAGTAGTTATAAGGAAGCAGCTCGGCTCTTACACAGAAATCTTGCGTTGGGCATTAAAGCAAAGTTAGTATAGTACAAGCACTACAAAATTAAGATTGATGAAAGTGCTTAGATGCTATAAAAAGCTGTAATGTCAGTATAGGTGGCAGGAGCTCTCCTAGTGTGCGACCATCTTCCTGCGTGGTCAGGCTCCGCCTCAATAGGACAGAATTTTGATACCAAAGGTTGCATAAAATGCTTTTCGACATTTCTAGTATACCTAATTGAATGTTCAGTTCATCAGAAACAGTATATTGGGATGACTACTCAAGATGTTCGTACAAGGATACGTGAGCATCTTGGATATATATCAAATGTGAAGAGGTGTTCTGAACTAGCTTGTCACTTTATTGACGAGCACAAAGGAAATGTGTCCACTTTTAAATGGAATGCCATAGAAATAATTAAGACTCCATCTAGGGGTGGAGACAAATGGCCTATTCTGGCCAGACAGGAAGTGTATTGGATCAATAAGATGAGTACTTTAACACCCGCTGGCTTTAATTCAGCAAACGATATCAATTTTTGGGAGTAATTATCATTACTAGTACATACTTTCTAGGTTTATTAATCTTATATACCCTAAATTATAGGAGAAAATATAATTCCTTAATAAAATAATAAATAATAAAATTGGATCTTTATATAACTGGTCCAATGATCATTACATATCAGATGAAGTGGGTGTGATATAAGATACTGATTGAATGTGCATAAGCTCTGTAACACAGTATCCAGTTATTTAATCACGCTTTCTGTACCAGATGGCTATATAAGTAGATCTATATGGATGGGCAATTTATAATGTATTAGTGGCTTTAGTACCACCGTCATTACAATTGATGAATACAGTGCATTATTCTACATCAATAGGAGTAAAAATATATGAATTGCAATCAGTAGTATTAACAATCACACTGCACTGGAATTATACCAGTAAATGTAACCCCATGTACATGTGTTAGACCACAGACATATTCTCCCTCCAGCTGCATCTAGATTTAGGTACTGTTGTAATTTAGAAGGCTTTATATAGGATGGGAGTTACGAATAGCATTCAATAACAACAAGTGAATGATCACACAATTGTATTCTATGTATAAAGGTTTTTCTATTTATTCTTAGAATGAGGATGTAACTTATTATTATGTAAAAATCAAGTAGCATGTATATATGGTATGTTTTTAATTAACCAATCATGGGAGGTCTAGTCCCATAAATATTCAATTGTACCTACCATCACATATGGTCTATGATTACGGCAAATCCCGCCGAAACGCGTAAGACTGTGATCTTACCTGCTACTGCAGTATAGTCTGGATGCTGTCCTGCTGTTGGATTTTTTTAATATTTTTTATACTTTGTATCCAATAAATATTGAAGACTTTTTAACCGTAAGGGTCCTGGTTGCTGTGCTCTCTCTTTGGAAACCCGTTGTTTTTTGAATACTTCAACATGTGGGTATCATGTCCCTTTAATTATTGTAGTCAATATATGTGCTATGGATTGAAAAAGTGTTTTTTGGGGTGTTTTTTTCCCCAGATTACAAGGCCTATGTAGTAACCTACAAAGTTAGGGTTCTGCCACTGGCTCTATAGACATTATGAATATAAAAAGTCCTTATTTTAACCCCTTGATCCAATAGGACGTATATATATATATATATATATATATATATGTCATGCGGTACATAGCCCATTGTACCGCATGCAGTATATGTACATTCGACCTTCAGACAGCCCATGTAGTCTAGGTTGTCAAGTGACAGCCAAGAGCTACTCTTCCTGGGTTTCATGACTAAGGGCCTATAGCAGGCCTGAAACATTGTATTTTTTGCTTAGACCCAAGAATATGAGAAAATAAAGGGTCTTTTAAATTACTGGTGGCTGGAACAATCTTTTGTCCATTTGGACTTCCTGGCTTTCAGGCATCTGTCTTCATATGGTAATGGGCAACCTAACTACAGAAAAAAAAATTTGATTGGAGAGTGAGGGATCCCACACTGCAGAAAATAAACAAAATTAATTTATTTAAAAAAAAGACCCCTAAAACGTTAAACTGGCAGACTGCCAGTACTTAAGATGGTGGTCAGGAGTGTGGGTGTCAGAGGGGATAGAGCGGTTTGGGAAGAATCAGGGAATTTGGGAAGTGTCAGGTGGGAGGGTATTCCCTGTTTTAAAATACTATTACCCTTACCAGCTAATTAACACGTTCACTGCCAGGAATTTCAAGTGTGGTGCACAGCTGCAATTAGCGGACTTTTAATTGCTAATGACAAATTGCAAAGCCATGCATGCCTGCTATTTCTGCACAAAGGGGACCCCAGAGAGCCCTTTACAACCATTTGTCTTATGACTGCAGTAGTTGTGTGTAAATAATTTCAGTGAGAACCCCAAAGTTTTTTTTAATAAAAAAAAACAAGGCTCTATTTCTGTTAAAATTGAGTTATAGCAAAAATACTAAACAATCTATATTTGGCCAAGTTATTCTCTGAAATTCCTCTAATGTACTTTTTATTACTAAATATATAATTCCATATATATCTGATAATGTTCATGTAAACTACATATCTATAGAAATATATATAGACACGTATATATACACGTATATATACACACACACACATACACATACCTACATATACATACAGTCGTATGCAAAAGTTTAGGCACCCCTGACAATTTCCATGATTTTCATTTATAAATAATTGGGTGTTTGGATCAGCAATTTCATTTTGATCTATTAAATAACTGAAGGACACAGTAATATTTCAGTAGTGAAATTAGGTTTATTGGATTAACAGAAAATGTGCAATATTCATCCAAATGAAATTAGACAGGTGCATAAATTTGGGCACCCCAACAGAAATATTGCATCGATATTTAGTAGAGCCTCCTTTAGCAGAAATAACAGCCTCTAGTCAATTCCTATAGCCTGTAATGAGCCACTTCCTATAGCCTGTTATGAGTGTCTGGATTCTGGATGAAGGTATTTTGGACCATTCCTCCTTGCAAAACGTCTCCAGTTTAGTTAGGTTTAATGGTTGCCGAGCATGAACAGCCGGTTTCAAATCACCCCACAGAGTTTCAATGATATTCAGGTCTGGGGACTGGGATGGCCATTCCAGAACACTGTACTTGTCCTCTGCATAAATGCCAGAGTAGATTTTGAGCAGTGTTTTGGGTTGTTGGTTTGAAATATCCAGCCCCGGCGTAACTTCAACTTTGTGACTGATTCCTCAACATTATTCTCAAGCATCTGTTGATAGAGTGGAATCCATGCGACCCTCAACTTTACCAAGATTCCCAGTACCGGCACTGGCTACACAGCCCCACAGCATGATGGAACATCCACCAAATTTTACTGTGGGTAGCAAATGTTTGTTTTGGAACGCTGTGTTCTTTTGCAGCCATGCATAATGCTCCTTGTTATGACCAAATAACAATCTTTGTTTCATCAGTCCACAGCCCCTTCTTCCAAAATGAAGCTGGCTTGTCCAAATGTGCATTTGCATACCTCAAGCGACTGTTTGTCGGGTGGCATCACTCTCCCATACAGCTTCTCCTTGCGCTGAATTGTTGAACGATGCACAGTGACACCATCTGCAGCAAGATGATGTTTTAGGTCTTTGGAGGTGGTCTGTGGGCTGTCTTTGACCGTTCTCTCCATCCTTTGCATCTCTGATATTTTACTTGGCCTGAAACTTCTGGCCTTAACAAGAACTGTGCCTGTGGTCTTCCATTTCCTCACTATGTTCCTCAGAGTGGACACTGACAGCTTAAATCTCTGCGATAGCTTTTTGTAGCCTTCCCCTAAACCATAATGTTGAACAATCTTTGTTTTCAGGTCATTTGAGAGTTGTTTTGAGGCCCCCATGTTGCCACTCTTCAGAGGAGAGTTAAAGAGAACAATAATTTGCAATTAGCCACCTTAAATACATTTTCTCATGATTGGATGCACCTGTCTATGAAGTTCAAGCTTAAAGGGCCATAATACCCAAATGTTTAAACACTTGAAAGTGTTGCAGTATAGCTGTAAAAAGATGACTAAAAAATATCACCTGAACATCTCTATGTAAAAAAGAAAGATATTTTACCTCAAAGGTTTCTCAATAGCCACATCCCATTGTAAAGGACTTCTAAGCAGCAAATTAGTGTGTCTGTTCCGGAACAGCGGAAGGAGCGAGCTTATATGCACTCTCATCTTATTTCCATATTCAACTTAAGGAAGTTTACAAAGAAATCTCATGAGATCACAGTAAAAGAGTTCATGAACTCAGCACTGCTGATGCTGATTGGCTGCTGTTCATTTCTAAATTTTTTATTTTTTTTACCTGCAGCTGAGCAGCAGTTGAGTATAACTTTTTACACATAACTTACTCTGCTGAGCTGAGGAAATTGTGAGCCCATTAAAGTATTATGTCCCTTTAATGGGCTCACCAAACTAATTGTGTGTTCCAATTAATCAGTGCTAGGTAGTTACACGCATTCAAATCAACAAAATGACAAGAGTGCCCAAATGTATACACCTGTCTAATTTTGTTTTGATGCATATTGCACATTTTCTGTTAATCCAATAAACCTCATTTCACTATTGAAATATTACTGTGTCCTTCAGTTATTTGAAAGATCAAAATGAAATTGCTGTTCCAAACACCCATTTATTTATAAATGAAAATCATGGAAATTGTCAGGGGTGCCTAAACTTTTGCATAGGACTGTACATACATACATACAATATAACGACAAGGAAGTTGGTTTCTTATTCAAGCTGTTTCTTATTCGTGAAATTCTGTTTCTTATTCATGGAAGTTGGTTTCTTATTCACATTTTTTTGTCAGACTGCCTTAAATTGACTTTCTTTAAAATAAAAATTTAGGTTTTATTTAAATTAAAGTCGACTAGATTATGAGTTTTGCGTTATGAGTGAAAAAGCCTCATAACGCTGCTTTTTCACTACCGCTGCTATTACGAGTCTTGTAGGAATAGCTGTACCGCATGCATTTTTGGCCGTAAAGCAACGTAACTACTGCACCTTTCAAAAAATCCTTTTTCAATGGGACTCCCATAGCGCCGGTATTACGAGTTTTGCCTGTCTGGCCAAAAAGTGAGCGGTACACCCTATACCGACAAGATTTGTAGCGCCATCTAAAGTCAGTAGTTGTAGCATAAAACCAGAGGCGTAACTAGAAACCACAGGGCCTAGGTGCAAGAATCTAAGAAGCCCCCCCCCCCCCAAAAAAAAGTGAATTTGATACATATCTTTTTTATTTATTTATTTTTTTACCATTTAACACAGAAAAAAAAATGTGAATCAGATTACGTCTGCAAAAGGAGGTACCCTGTGCCCACAGTCTGTGAGATGGTCTGACCCCCTATTACTGTATATAGTGACACTGTTTAACCCACCAGGACTGTATATAGTGAGTCAGTGACACAGTTTGTAATCTGCCGGTGAGATGGCTGGCCTGACCCTACCTGCCCCAGTACTTTATAAAGTGACCACAGTAGTCTGTGACATAGTCCAGCCCCCTCATACTGTATATAGTGGTACTGTATAGTGACACTGTTTACTACCTCCCCCCATGCTGTAGTAACAAGGTCTGTTGCTGGTTCCACAAACATACACACACATACACACACTCACATACATGTATAAATACACAGTCACATACATACATACATGCCTAAATACACACACACAGTCACATAAATACACACACACATAAACACCAATGGGTAAAAAAGGAAGACTAACCCCTGTAGTCAGAGACACTAGTGAAGCATCATGTCACACTCACATGATATCAGTGCAGGCAGTGACAGGTCAACGTTTTTCATTTTTTAAGCTGGGCCCCCACCATTGCGACCTCTGCACCCCCTGAAGTTTCGCCCCTGCATAAAACTCATATAACTAAAGTGTTAAAGTACACTAACACCCATAAACTACCTATTAACCCATAAACCGAGGCCCTACCGCATTGCAAACACTAAAATAAAATTATTAACTCCTAATCTGCCGCTCCGGACATCGCCACCACCATAATAAACATATTAACCCCTAAACCGCCACGCTCCCGCATCGCAAACACTAGTTAAATATTATTAACCCCTAATCTGCTGCCCCCAATGTCGCCGCCACCTACATAAATTTATTAACCCCTAATCTGCTGCCCCCAACGTCGCCGCCGCCGCCACCTACCTACACTTATTAACCCCTAATATGCCACCCCCAATGACGCTGCCGCCGCCACTATATTAAAGTTATTAACCACTAAACCTCTGGCCCCCCACATCACTAACACTAAATAAATATATTAACCCCTAAACCTAACCCTAAAACCCCTAATTTTAATATAATTAAAATAAATCTAAATAAAAATTCCTATCATTACCTAAATAATTCCTATTTAAAACTAAATACTTACCTATAAAATAAACGCTAAGCTAGCTACAATATAACTAATAGTTACATTGTAGCTAACTTAGGTTTTATTTTTATTTCACAGCTAAGTTTGTATTTATTTTAACTAGGTAGACTAGTTAATAAATAGTTATTAACTATTTACTAGCTACCTAGTTAAAATAAATACAAATTTACCTGTAAAATAAAACCTAACTTGATTTACACTAACACCTAACATTACACTAAAATTAAATTAACAATCTAAATTCTATCAGCCAATCGCAATTCAAGGGACGCCATCTTGGATGACGTCATTTAAAGGAAATTTCATTCTTCAATAGCCAGCGAAAGAAGAGGATGCTCCGTGCCGGATGTCTTGAAGATGGAGCCGCTCCACATCGGAAGGATGAAGATAGAAGATGCCGTCTGGATGAAGACTTCTGCCCGCCTGGAGGACGACTTCTTGCCGCTTGGATGAAGACTTCTCCCGGCTTCGTTGAGGACTTCTTGCCGCTTGGATGAAGACTTCGCCAGCTGGATAAGGATGAATGTCCGGTCTTCAAAAACTGTAAGTGGATCTTCGGGGTTAGTGTTAGTTTTTCTCTTGTTAGGTGTATCCAGTCCACGGATCATCCATTACTTGTGGGATATTCTCCTTCCCAACAGGAAGTTGCAAGAGGATCACCCACAGCAGAGCTGCTATATAGCTCCTCCCCTAACTGCCATATCCAGTCATTCTCTTGCAAGCTCTCAACATAGCTGGAGGTAGTAAGAGGAAAGTGGTAAAATATAGTTAGTTTTTTCTTCAATCAAAAGTTTATTGTTTTTAAATGGTACCGGAGTGTACTATTTTATCTCAGGCAGCATTTAGAAGAGGAATCTGCCTGCGTTTTTCTATGATCTTAGCAGAAGTAACTAAGATCCACTGCTATTCTCACATATGTCTGAGGAGTGAGGTAACTTCAGAGGGAGAATGGCGTGCAAGGTATCCTGCAATAAGGTATGTGCAGTTAAGTTTTTCTAGGGATGGAATTTGCTAGAAAATGCTGCTGATACCGGATTAATGTAAGTTAAAGCCTAAATACAGTGATTTAATAGCGACTAGTATCAGGCTTGCTATCAGAGGTATATACTCTGATTAATGTGCAATATAAAACGTTTGCTGGCATGTTTAATCGTTTTTATATATGCTTTGGTGATAAAACTTATTGGGGCCTAGTTTTTTCCACATGGCTGGCTTTATTTTTGCCTAGAAACAGTTTCCTGAGGCTTTCCACTGTTATAGTATAAAAGTTACAGTTGGTGCAGTTAAAATTACAAACTGTGACATTCAGCTTCCCTCAGCAGTCCCCTGCATGCTATAGGACATCTCTGAAGGGCTCAAAAGGCTTCAAAAGTAGGAGCTGTGGCAGTTGTTATGACTGTTTAAAAAACATATTTTTCGTTTTGTTAATCTGTTTTTTGTATTAAGGGGTTAATCATCCACTTGCAAGTGGGTGCAATGCTCTGCTAACTTGTTACATACACTGTAAAAATTTCGTTAGTTTAACTGCCTTTTTTCACTGTTATTTCAAATTTTGGCAAAATTTGTTTCTCTTAAAGGCACAGTAACG
The DNA here is from genome assembly GCF_027579735.1 of Bombina bombina. Classification (NCBI taxonomy): domain Eukaryota; kingdom Metazoa; phylum Chordata; class Amphibia; order Anura; family Bombinatoridae; genus Bombina; species Bombina bombina. Next base: position 1,431,124,331 of record NC_069499.1, on the reverse strand, counting down.
TTTTTTTTTTATATTGCTTGTTAACTTGATTTAAAGTGTTTTCCAAGCTTGCTAGTCTCATTGCTAGTCTGTATAAACATGTCTGACATAGAGGAAACTCCTTGTTCATTATGTTTAAAAGCCATGGTGGAACCCCATAGGAGAATGTGTACTAAATGTATTGATTTCACTTTAAACAATAAAGATCAGCTGTTATCTTTAAAAGAATTATCACCAGAGGATTCTGACGAGGGGGAAGTTATGCCGACTAACTCTCCCCACGTGTCGGACCCTTTGACTCCCGCTCAAGGGACTCACGCTAAAATGGCGCCAAGTACATCAAAGACGCCCATAGCGATTACTTTGCAGGACATGGCGGCAATCATGGATAATACCCTGTCAGCGGTATTAGCCAGACTGCCTGAATTCAGAGGAAAGCGCAATAGCTCTGGGGTTAGACGTAACCAGATGTTTTAAGGCCCATGTCTGATACTGCATCACAATATGCAGAAGCTGAGGAAGAGCTTCAGTCTGTGGGTGACGTCTCTGACTTGGGGAAACCTGATTCAGATATGTCTACTTTTAAATTTAAGCTTGAGAACCTCCGGGTGTTGCTTGGAGAGGTTTTAGCTGCTCTGAATGACTGTGATACAATTGCAGTGCCAGAGAAATTGTGTAGACTGGATAAATACTACGTGGTGCCGGTGTGTACTGACGTTTTTCCAATACTTAAAAGGTTTACAGAAATTATTACTAAGGAGTGGGACAGACCCGGTGTGCCGTTTTCCCCCCCTCCTATTTTTAGAAAAATGTTTCCAATAGACGCCACCACACGGGACTTATGGCAGACGGTCCCTAAGGTGGAGGGAGCAGTTTCTACTTTAACAAAGCATACCACTATCCCTGTCGAGGACAGTTGTGCTTTTTCAGATCCAATGGATAAAAAATTAGAAGGTTACCTTAAGAAAATGTTTATTCAACAAGGTTTTATCCTGCAGCCCCTTGCATGCATTGCTCCTGTCACTGCTGCTACGGCGTTCTGGTTTGAGTCTCTGGAAGAGGCCTTTCAGACAGCTACTCCATTGACTGAAATACTTGACAAGCTTAGAGCACTTAAGCTAGCCAATTCTTTTGTTTCTGATGCCATTGTTCATTTGACTAAACTAACGGCTAAGAATTCTGGATTCGCCATCCAGGCACGTAGGGCGCTATGGCTTAAATCTTGGTCAGATGACGTGACTTCAAAGTCTAAATTACTTAACATTCCCTTCAAGGGGCAGACCCTATTCGGGCCTGGTTTGAAGGAAATTATTGCTAACATTACTGGAGGTAAGGGTCATACCCTTCCTCAGGACAGGGCCAAATCAAGGGCCAAACAGTCTAATTTTTGTGCCTTTCGAAACTTCAAGGCAGGTGCAGCATCAACTTCCTCTGCTACAAAACAAGAGGGAACTTTTGCGCAATCCAAGCCGGCCTGGAAATCTAACCAGGCCTGGAGCAAAGGCAAGCAGGCCAGAAAGCCTGCTGCTGCCTCTAAGACAGTATGAAGGAACGGCCCCCTATCCGGCAACGGATCTAGTAGGGGGCAGACTTTCTCTCTTCGCCCAGGCGTGGGCAAGAGATGTTCAGGATGCCTGGGCAATGGAGATCATATGTCAGGGATATCTTCTGGACTTCAAAGCTTCCCCCCCACAAGGGAGATTTCACCTTTCGAGATTATCTGTAAACCAGATAAAGAAAGAGGCATTCTTACGCTGTGTGCAAGACCTCCTAATAATGGGAGTGATTCATCCAGTTCCACAGATGGAACAAGGACAGGGATTTTATTAAAATCTGTTTGTGGTTCCCAAAAAAGAGGGAATCTTCAGACCAATTTTGGATCTAAAGATCTTAAACAAATTCCTCAGAGTTCCATCGTTCAAAATGGAAACTATTCGGACAATCCTACCTATGATCCAGGAGGGTCAGTACATGACCACAGTGGATTTGAAGGATGCTTACCTTCACATACCGATTCACAAAGATCATCGGTTCCTAAGGTTTGCCTTTCTAGACAGGCATTACCAGTTTGTGGCTCTTCCCTTCGGGTTAGCTACAGCCCCAAGAATTTTTACAAAGGTTCTGGGGTCTCTTCTGGCGGTCCTAAGACCACGGGGCATAGCAGTGGCCCCTTATCTAGACGACATCCTGATACAGGCGTCAAACTTCCAAATTGCCAAATCTCATACGGACATAGTGTTGGCATTTCTGAGGTCGCATGGGTGGAAAGTGAACGAGGGAAAGAGTTCTCTATCACCACTCACAAGGGTTTCCTTCCTAGGAACTCTGATAGATTCTGTAGAAATGAAAATTTACCTGACGGTGTCCAGGTTATCAAAGCTTCTAAATTCCTGCCGTGTTCTTCACTACATTCCACGCCCTTCGGTGGCTCAGTGCATGGAAGTGATCGGCTTAATGGTAGCGGCGATGGACATAGTGCCATTTGTGCGCCTACATCTCAGACCGCTGCTCAGTCAGTGGAATGGGGATTACACAGATTTGTCCCCTCTGCTAAATCTGGATCAAGAGACCAGAGATTCTCTTCTCTGGTGGCTATCTCGGGTCCATCTGTCCAAAGGTATGACCTTTCGCAGGCCAGATTGGACAATTGTAACAACAGATGCCAGCCTTCTAGGTTGGGGTGCAGCCTGGAATTCCCTGAAGGCTCAGGGATCGTGGAATCAGGAGGAGAAACTCCTCCCAATAAATATTCTGGAGTTAAGAGCAATATTCAATGCTCTTCTAGCTTGGCCTCAGTTAGCAACCCTGAGGTTCATCAGATTTCAGTCGGACAACATCACGACTGTGGCTTACATCAACCATCAAGGGGGGACCAGGAGCTCCCTAGTGATGTTAGAAGTCTCCAAGATAATTCGCTGGGCAGAGACTCACTCTTGCCATCTATCAGCGATCCATATCCCAGGTGTAGAGAACTGTGAGGCGGATTTTCTAAGTCGTCAGACTTTTCATCCGGGGGACTGGGAACTCCATCCGGAGGTGTTTGCTCAATTGGTTCATCGTTGGGGCACACCAGAATTGGATCTCATGGCGTCTCGCCAGAACGCCAAGCTTCCTTGTTACGGATCCAGGTCCAGGGACCCAGAAGCGACGCTGATAGATGCTCTAGCAGCACCGTGGTTCTTCAACCTGGTTTATGTGTTTCCACCGTTTCCTCTGCTCCCTCGACTGATTGCCAAAATCAAACAGGAGAGAGCATCGGTGATCTTGATCGCGCCTGCGTGGCCACGCAGGACCTGGTATGCAGACCTGGTGGACATGTCATCCTTTCCACCTTGGTCTCTGCCTCTGAGACAAGACCTTCTACTACAAGGTCCTTTCAATCATCCAAATCTAATTTCTCTGAGACTGACTGCCTGGAGATTGAACGCTTGATTTCTCCGAGTCAGTCATTGATACCTTAATACAGGCACGAAAGCCTGTAACCAGGAAAATCTACCATAAGATATGGCGCAAATATCTTCATTGGTTTGAATCCAAGAATTACTCATGGAGTAAGGTTAGGATTCCTAGGATATTGTCCTTTCTCCAAGAGGGTTTGGATAAAGGATTATCAGCTAGTTCTTTAAAGGGACAGATTTCTGCTCTGTCTATCCTTTTGCACAAGCGTCTGGCAGAGGTTCCAGACGTCCAGGCATTTTGTCAGGCTTTGGTTAGAATTAAGCCTGTGTTTAAACCTGTTGCTCCTCCATGGAGCTTAAACTTGGTTCTTAAGGTTCTTCAAGGAGTTCCGTTTGAACCCCTTCATTCCACTGATATCAAACTTTTATCGTGGAAAGTTCTGTTTTTGATGGCTATTTCCTCGGCTCGTAGAGTCTCTGAGTTATCAGCTTTACAATGTGATTCTCCTTATCTGATTTTCCATACAGATAAAGTAGTTCTGCGTACAAAACCTGGGTTTTTACCTAAGGTAGTTTCCAACAAGAATATCAATCAAGAGATTGTTGTTCCATCATTGTGTCCTAATCCTTCTTCAAAGAAGGAATGTCTTTTACATAATTTGGAGTTAGTCCGTGCTTTAAAGTTTTACTTACAAGCGACTATAAAGATTTTCGTCAAACATCTTCCCTGTTTGTTGTTTACTCTGGACAGAGGAGAGGTCAAAAGGCTTCGGCAACCTCTCTTTCTTTTTGGCTTCGGAGCGTAATACGCTTAACCTATGAGACTGCTGGACAGCAGCCCCCTGAAAGGATTACAGCTCATTCTACTAGAGCTGTGGCTTCCACCTGGGCCTTTAAAAATGAGGCTTCTGTTGAACAGATTTGCAAAGCGGCGACTTGGTCTTCGCTTCATACCTTTTCAAAATTTTACAAATTTGATACTTTTGCTTCTTCGGAGGCTATTTTTGGGAGAAAGGTTCTACAGGCAGTGGTCCCTTCCGTTTAAGTACCTGCCTTGTCCCTCCCTTCATCCGTGTACTTTAGCTTTGGTATTGGTATCCCACAAGTAATGGATGATCCGTGGACTGGATACACCTAACAAGAGAAAACATAATTTATGCTTACCTGATAAATTTATTTCTCTTGTGGTGTATCCAGTCCACGGCCCGCCCTGTCCTTTTAAGGCAGGTCTAAATTTTAAACTAGTCACCACTGCACCCTATGGTTTCTCCTTTCTCGGCTAGTTTCGGTCGAATGACTGGATATGGCAGTTAGGGGAGGAGCTATATAGCAGCTCTGCTGTGGGTGATCCTCTTGCAACTTCCTGTTGGGAAGGAGAATATCCCACAAGTAATGGATGATCCGTGGACTGGATACACCACAAGAGAAATAAATTTATCAGGTAAGCATAAATTATGTTTTTTTAAGGGTTTATTGGGTGGGTTTTATTTTTAGATTAGGGACTTTGGGCAATGTAAAAGAGCTAAATGCCCTTTTAAGTGCAATGCCTATCCAAATGCCCTTTTCAGGGCAATGGGGAGCTTAGGTTTTTTTAGGTAGTTTTTTTTTGGGGGGGGGTTGGTTGTGTGGATGGTGGGTTTTACTGTTGGGGGGTTTGCATTTTTTATTTTAACAGGTAAAAGAGCTAATTTCTTTGGGGCAATGCCCCGCAAAATCCCCTTTCAAGGGCCATTGGCAGTTTAGTGTAGGCTAGGCTGGGGGGGGGGGGCTTTTTTATTTTGATAGGGCTATTAGATTAGGTGTAATTAGTTTAAATATTTGATAATTTCTTTTTTTTTTATTTTGTGTAATTTAGTGTTTATTATTTTTTGTAATTTAGATAAATGTATTTTGTTCATTTAATTTATTTAATTTTAGTGTAATGTTAGGCGTTAGTGTAACTCAGGTCTACCTAGTTAACATAAATACAAACTTAGCTGTGAAATAAAAATAAGGCCTAAGATAGCTACAATATAACTATTAGTTATATTGTAGCTAGCTTAGGGTTTATTTTACAGGTAAGTATTTAGTCTTAAATAGGTATTATTTAGGTAATATTAGTAATTTGTGTTTAGATTTATTTTAATTATATTAAAGTTAGGGGTGTTAAGGTTAGACTTAGGGTTAGGTTTAGAGGTTAATATATTTATTTAGTGTTAGTGATGTGGGAGGCCAGAGGTTTAGGGGTTAATAACTTTAGTATAGTGGCGGCGACGTTGGGGGCGGCAGATTAGGAGTTAAAAAGTGTAGGTAGGTGGCGGCGACGTCGGGGGCGGCAGATTAGGGGTCAATAAATTTATGTAGGTGGCGGCGACATTGAGGGTGGCAGATTAGAGGTTAATAATATTTAACTAGTGTTTGCGATGCGGGAGTGCAGCGGTTTAGGGGTTAATATGTTTATTATGGTGGTGGCGATGTCCGGAGCGGCAGATTAGGAGATAATTTTATTTTAGTGTTTAGGGGTAAATAAGTGTAGGTAGGTGGTGGCGGTGACATTGGGGGCGGCAGTTTAGGGGTTAAAGGGACACTGAACCCAAATTTTTTCTTTTGTGATTCAGATAGAACATGCAATTTTAAGCAACTTTCTAATTTACTCCTATTATCAATTTTTATTCGTTCACTTGCTATCTTTATTTGAAAAAGAAGGCATCTAAACTTATTTTTTGGTTCAGTAATCTGGACAGCACCTTTTTATTGGTGGATGAATGTATCCACCAATCAGCAAGAATAACCAAGGTTATTCACCAAAAATGGGCCGGCATCTAAACTTACATTATTGCATTTCAAATAAAGATACCAAGAGAATGAAGAAAATATGATAATAGGAGTAAATTAGAAAGTTGCTTAAAATTGCATGCTCTATCTAAATCACAAAAGAAAAAATTTGGGTTGTGTCCCTTTAATAAGTGTAGGTAGGTGGCGGCAATGTCGGGGGAAGCAGATTAGGGGTTAATAAGTGTAGGTAGGTGGCAGTGATGTTGGGGACGGCAGATTAGAGGTTAATAAGTGTAGGTAGGTGGCGGCGATGTCGGGGGTGGCACGAGCACGTAAAAACCAGCTCAAAGCAGCGCTGGTATTTGTGTGCGGTATGGAGCTCAACGCTGCCATATTGCCTGCAAACGCAGGTTTTTGGAAAACCTGTAATAGCAGCGCTATTAAAGGTGAGCGGTGGAAATAACTTGGAAGTTATTACCGAGCCACTCATAACGCAAAACTCATAATCTGGCGAATATGATTCATATAATGTAGTTACACATAGGTGAATTTCCTTTATACAACAAATGGATATACAAACTGGAAAAAAAAGGGTATACGCTGGCACCAATAAAAATATTACAATTTTGAATAAGTAACTGATATTTTCAAAGGGTTAATGACCATTGGGCCACTGATTTCACTATGAATATATACAGGGTATATCCCCTTCATAACATGCAATTGTTTTTAGCCTGGCCCAATGGAGTTTTGGGCACAGAAATTGATTCCAACACTGGCATAGGTGCTGTAATTCTCATTTTTGACTAAGTAACTGATATTTTCAAACGCTTAATGACCATTGGGTCACTGATTTTACTGTTAATATATGTAGGGTAGATCCCCCTCAATGACATGCAATTGTTTCTTGTCTGGCCCAATGGTGTTTTGGGCACAGAAATGTATGCCAACCCTGGCATAGGTGCTGTAATTCTCATTTTTGAATAAGTAACAGATATTTCAAAGGGTTAATAACCATTGGGTCACTGATTTCACTATGAATATACACAGTGTAGGTAACTCTCCATGACATGCAATTGTTTTTAGCCTGGCCCAATGGTGTTTTGGGCACAGAAATGTATGCCAACCTTGGCATAGGTGCTGGAATTCTCATTTGAATAAGTAACAGATATTTTCAAAGGGTTAATGACCATTGGGCCACTGATTTCACTATGAATATACACAGGGTAGGTAACTCTCCATGACATGCAATTGTTTTTAGCCTGGCCCAATGATGTTTTGGGCACAGAGATTGATGCCAACCCTGGCATAGGTGCTGTAATTCTCATTTTTGAATAAGTAACAGATATTTTAAAAGGGTTAATAACCATTGGGTCACTGATTTCACTATGCATATATACTGGGTAGATCCCTTCCATGACATTCAATTGTTTTTAGCCTGGCCCAATAAATAAGAAAAAGAAACAGCTTGAGTAAGAAACCAACTTCCTTGTCGTTACAATAAATGGCTTTCAGGGTAAAGTAGCAGTAGCTGGATTGTATGTATTTCATAATAAAACGTAATATATGGGAGTTCAACCTTCTTATCTATCATCTATCAATCAAATCAACATCATTATGGAAGGTGCAGTGAGCGCTCACCTTTTGAAAAAATATCAGTTTACTTCCTCTATAAATATGGCCACCAACAAACCAATCTCCAATTCTGTCCCTGTCTCTTATCAGGCACACTCGCCACTTCCTTGTAGGAATCTCTTATTCACTATTGGTAAATAGAGTAGTTCACAGGCTAACTCAAGCTTGCATGACGCGTGAGACGGCGTGTAACTATCTCGCGATTGGCTAGTTCTAGAGATAATCCGCGATCTGATTGGTGCAATCCCTAAAACGTAGTGCATGACCAGGTGCAATTACTAGGTTGCATTGGATTGTTGAGAGCTGATGTGTCCGAGTCCAGGAAGTGAAGTTTTTCAGTAGCTCAAGTAGGAAAAGAGCAGAGGGAACAGGTAAGAGACGTGTTTGTGCGCGACTTCCTGTACACTGTTATAAATAATAGTTTGTGCGATTTTCAGTCATAATAAAGCCAAGGATAAGTATCGTATTTTGATGTAATAATGAAAAATCTGCCCTGGTGGAAAAGGGATTAAATAGAGGACACTTGTCAAGAAAACCCAACTCTATTAACGTGTACGGATTATTAGATACAGCAATTTTAAACACTGAACTATGTTGTAAAGGTTGTATGTTTTATAAGCATAGATATCTATATTTACATGTACACACAATAAAGTTTAAAATATGTTTTATTCATGAATCCGAGGCGGTTATTCAGATTACATTTTTATTACTCGCTATCAAAATGTCTGCAGAGATGGCAGGTGGTCAAAATTTGCCTCTGTCCTTGGGAGTTGGGAAGATTAGAGGTTAAAAGACAGCACAAGCATGATGTAAGTTTACACACATTTGTCTGATCACAATGGGTGGCCTTTCTTTAGATTCTGGTGCCCCATCATAATGTTTGTAAAACCCTCTGATCACAAGCTAAATTTCCTTTTTTGTTTTTACTTGGGCAGTTTGCTCAAAGTAAACCTGGCAACTAGTTGCATTTTGTGTTTACATTTCATGTACAGTGTTAAAGGGACAAATCTAGAATAAGAATGTTTTAAAGCATGAAAACATTTGTGTTACTGCTCTATTGCTTGGATGTACCTATGTGCTTAACCCAGTGGTGTATTTAGGTTTTGTACTGCCCTAGGCACTCAATATTCTGCTGCCCCCCCCCCCCCCCCCCCAGGTTTTAGGCCTTTTTTAGCCAAAATATATTTTATTTTTCATGGCATTTCCAAAGTAAATGAGAGGAGGGGAGGGTGAGATGGCAGATGATAGAGAAAAGAGTAGGAGGGAGAGGGAATAAAATTTTCTTTAATCAGCGGTTATATTAACCTTTGTCAGCTCTAACCAGATGTAATATTAGCAATCAATTAACTGCTAATTAAAGCCATAAACATTTTTGTTATAAAACTTTCAACAATATGCTGACAGTGGCTTAAGTGACGATACCTTTGAGTCCCTCTGTACATGTGACACAAATATATATTTTTCAGCTATGTGGCACAGGTTTACACATAAAGTGAGCCTGCTGTTACATATTTAAGAAGCACAAACTGCTCCCTTTTTCTTCTCAGACCAATCACCATGACACTAACTCACCCATCTCTAGCGCAACTGGTTGCTCCGGAGCAAGTGGCAGCATTGCACAATAATTCTCTTTTTCAATGTTAAGTTTTGCCTTGCTATGCAATCGCAAGTGACAATTGCAGGTAGACCAGTTCACTACTTGCGAATCTGTACGCCTACAGGTATAGTCGATTTCCCAAACTAACAGCAAACCAATTTTCTTTATCTCAATTGCCAACACTACAAATAAAGCATGGCAGAATCGTAATCCGATGGCCAATGGAAGGCAAAATCAGGCCAATAGAATGCGCACACATGGACTAGATAAAACTTGGCATTGTAGACTGCAGATAACCGCTTCTGAGTGACAGTTGTGACACGCTTGCCATAGGTTTTGCCCCTTACCAACTCCATACCATTATTGTGAGTTATTTTGCAATGCATCATATTTCTGTATGCAAGATGCATATTTATTTCTAAAAAGAAAATGACCTACATAGTTGGGCTTTACAATTGTGGTTTGCTCGTTGGCGTTCCTTGTAAGATTTTGGATTAGTCTTTTTATATCGTGTATGTAACTTATCTCTGATCTTTTATTGAGGAAAAAATAGCGACTCACTCCTTACTAGTCCAACATTTCATACAAATTTGACACACAATAACCTAAATAACCCTGAACTGAAAATGAGAATGTCTGTCTGTAATTTTGCACAATTTATTGTTAATGGAGACACCAATATTTCGGACTTCAAATATAATGTACATTGTACACCGATAACAGAGAAAATATTTTCTTTTCAATTCAGGTAAAGATAAAATAATATACTGTATTTTGTCACTCATATGAGCTATATGGCTACAAAAACTTTTCTCCTATCTGTGAGTGGCATAATTTTCACACCACTGGTGCTATTCTCAGATCTATAAACAGCTGATTCGTGTAGATGTTTAGTTCCTTCCCCTGATTGGCAGGTTAGTGGGTACGTAGTACTTGCGTAGCAATCAGATTCTCACAGATCTGTATCTTTTAAGTGCTCTTGTTATCAATCTAATTTTTTTTAGAAATGGAATGTTCCTTAACAAACTAATCTAGGGTTCTTGGTGCTAGAATGCCCTATTAAAAGTATAGGAAGATATCAGAGAATCTTTTGTTGCTGAGGAAAGCAGACATCATAGTGCTTTCTATTGGTTAGGAGTTAATTTGTAAATGTATTTAAAAGAAAGAAAATTTTAATTTTTGTTCTATTTATTTTTGTACTCTGCTTACATTATGATTTCCTTCCCTTTTAGCTGCCTCAGAAGGATGACCACTTTAATTCGACGTGGTAGACGTGCAGAAGAGGGGCAGGAAAAAAAGGTTGATGAAGAGGATTCTTCCAAAGAACAAGATGAAGAAGGTTCTTCAGATTGTAAAGATATGAGACTCACTCTTATGGAGGAAGTGCTACTTTTGGGATTAAAAGACAAAGAGGTATGTGCAAGAAAATGTCATTTTCGTGCAATACGTTTGAATATCCACCTGGCCAAGATGAGAGGATATGTTTTGGAGTTCCCCTCACTTATTACTCTACCTGAAGTTACCTCTTGTACTGTTTGCTATTTTAGGCAGAGTATGCTTGGTAATAGCTTAAAGGGACGGTCTACTTTAAAGTTGTTATTTGAAAAGATAGATAATCTCTTTATTACCCATTCTCCAGTTATGTATAACCAACACTGTTGTATTAATGTTATTTTTACCGCTGTGATTACTTTGTCTCTGAGCCTCTTCAAACTGTCCTCTTATCTCAGTGCTTTTTTCAAATTAGCATTTTAGCAATTAGTGCTGGCTCCTACATAACTCCATGGGAATGAGCACAATGTTATCTATATGGCACACAAATAAACTAGGACTGTCTGGCTATGAAAAGCTAATAAAATGCACTAAGATAAGAGGGGCCCGCACAGGCTTTGAAACAGGCAAATATTTACAGGTTTAAAGGTTATAAAGTATATTAATATAACAATGTTTGTTGTGCAAAGCTGGGCAACGTATAGTAAAGGCGTTATCTATCTTTTTAAACAATAAAAAAAATCAATTTGACTGTCTCTTTAAGAAAGCAAAGCTGGACTTTTGGTTTCTATGGTGAATTTTTGGACTCGGTACCATAGTGGACATACAGCATTGTATCTACACTTCCCAGTGAGTTTGTTGTGATCTTGCAGGGTGAGGTGAACTGACTAATGTACTGAAATATGCAGTAGAATATACACATACAATTTGATCTTACTGATGACAAAATCAACATTGCCTTTTCATTGTCATGAATAATTCTTATTTGTGTCCTCCCTAAAAATTCTTATTGGCGGTTGTCATGTGATACATTTTAGGCATTACATATAATATAGGACATATTCATATTCTGACATATTCAGTAGCATAATACAACAGGTATAAGTGACCACTTGTATCTTTACATGATTTACAAAGCACTTTATATGTTCATTTCTATGCTGTTTTTTGGTCTGGTATGGTTTACATACTTATACAGAAACAATTGTTTGTTCTTTGACTATACACATTACATCTTGTGTTATTTTTAAGTTTGTTTGGTTTTGTTTTGTTCTTTCAACTTGCATCCTTAATTATTTAACCAGGATTATAATATAAAATGTTTAATTATGCACAGTAAAGCAACTTTGCTATTACACTTTTTTGACATCTTTTTCCTGTACTTTAATTCTGAGAGTTCAGGACTCTAGATTTCACGAACATCGACTTATCTGTCCCTAACTGGCCCAGCACCGGATATAATGTGCTATATATTTGGCAAATATTCTATATTCGGCATTCATTTACTATTATGGCTAAAGGCAACAGCATTAATCTATTTTTGCCATTGGATATATTAGTGTGTTGTACTGTTTCACTAATAAATTCAGTGCCAATAATAGCTTTGTTTATAAAATGAATATTTGCCCATGTCTATATGCATTAATAGAAAAGATTAGCCTGAGAATAATTTGTAGACTTTGAATAAAAAAATAATAAAAAATGTTTAAATATTAAAGAGATAAGTGTAACGTTTTACATATTGTAAAGTACAGGTGGCCCTCGTTTTACAACCGTTCAATTTACACCGTTTCAGAATAACAACCTTTTTTTCCAGTCATGTGACTGCTATTGAGAAGCAGTGCATTTATTAAAATAGCCAGTATGTGGAGCTGTCCGCTTGTGTTGCAGCAAAGCCAAGCAAGCTGAAATTAATCAGTTTAAACAGACCTGAGCTATCAAGCAGATTTCAAAGGAACAAGATCTTCCTGTCTATAAATCAGTCCAGATTGGAATGCATAGAAAGAACCGTTTGCTGAAAAATGCAAGTGAAGTCTGTGTTGTGTGATTATTTTATTAGGTTTATAATGCTGTTTAGCAAATGTTTTTGTTCATTTAACTTAGTTTAATTATATATTCTGTATTGTGTGATTATTTTATTAGGTTTATAATGCTGTTTGGCATTTAAAGTCTTAATTTCAAAGCTTTAAAAATAATGTATTAGGTGTTACTTATGACAATTTTGAGAGGGGCCTGGAACCTATCTCCCTCAACTTCCATTGACTTACATTATAAACTGGGTTTCAATTTACAACGGTTTCGATTTACAACCATTCCTTCTGGAACCTAACCCCGGCGTAAACTGAGGGCTACCTGTAATTTATTTTCTGAAAAGTAATGGGCACAATTAAGTACAGATAAAGTGAACAAAAAATTGCTGTGTGCAGTGCTAAAGTAAATATTTAACAGGGAATTTTTTGACATTGCTGTATTCTACTCAGTCACTGTTTATACTTTATTTGTCCCTAACTACCTTAGACAGAAAAGATTAGATTCAGGAAACCAAGTGGAAGCACCCTTTACTTTTAATGTATTAAGGCCTTGTTTGCTCCTACTTAGCTTATTTGGACAGATCAATCCGGACTTGTTACCATAGCAGACACAGCTAGCCACTCTCACTTTGTTTTGCAGTCTTTTATCTGATAATCCCTGCTATGTCTAATTAGGGACAAATATAGGGCAAGGTTTGGGTTCTGAAACCAACAGTACAGGAAATGGGGGCAAATAAATAATAAAAGTATATTTCACTTTTAAAAATAACCCATACTTAAAAATGTTATATTACTATGTCAGAACGTAAGAAATTCTCAGCTAGGGATAGAGAAGAATGTCCCCATCAGCAAATGATACTTAGCTCTTAAGTGCTAATTGGCAAGCAGGTGTGTTTTACAGCATGTTACCATACTTTTGTTAGATTAATAAACAGGTTTTTCCAGATCTAAAATTACTGTATTTAAACAACAGCAAAAGTTCAGAAGTCTTGTAATTGTGTACTCCCTTACATGTTCCTTGCTGGTATGGCTTTGTATTGAAAGCTCAGCAATACTTGTCAATGCAAAGCCACACTAATAAGGGGGTATTACATTATGGTTTACTAGCATGGAAAAAAGTTATCACTCCACCGATCTGCTGAAATGTCTTACTAGCCCGAAACTAGTGACTATACGGTGAAATGTCACTGTATTTGTGTGTGTCTATATGTGTGTGTGTGTGTGTGTGTGTATATGTGTGTGAGCCTACTTGGATATGCGCTTCAACAAAGGGTACCAAAAAAACAAAGCACATTAGATAATAGTAGTACATTGGAAAGTTGTTTAAAATTGCTTGTTAAATATAAATCCTGATGTTTTTTAACTTTGACTTTACTGTCCCTTTAATACCATTGCTCCCCTACAATTCTATGTACTCAGAATGAACCCCTTACTATGTTTCAAGAAACTCAATAAATAGAAGATAACTATAGTGGAATAGATCTAAACAAGGACCTTTTTACAAATTATTATTATTAAGGCAATGAATATTTTTTCTCCTTCCAATGAAGTACAGCTAAAAAGTTGATCAAATATGTGAGGATTAACCTATTAAACTGGAGATGGTTCACCTCCCAATAATTTCACAATTATCTATGTATTTCTATATGTAGTGTATGTGTATGTATGATTTAAAGGGACAGTCAAGTCCACAAAAAAAAAAAAAAACCTTTCATGATTCAGATAGGGCATGTAATTTTTAAACAATTTTCCAATTTACTTTTATCACCAATTTTGCTTTGTTCTCTGGGTATTCTTAGTCTTGAAAGCTAAACCTAGGAGGTTCATATGCTTATTTCTTAGACCTTGAAGGCCGCCTCTAATCTGAATGCATTTTGAGGGTGTTATTTCATGTGTTTCATATAGATAACATTGAGCTAATGCACATGGTTACCTAGGAGTGAGACTTGATTGGCTAAAATGCAAGTCTGTCAAAAGAACTGAAATAAGGGGGCAGTTTGCAGAGGCTTAGATACAAGGTTAAACGTGTATTACTATAACTGTTTGTTATGCAAAACTGGGGAATGGGTAATAAAGGGATTATCTATCTTTTTAAACAACAACAATTCTGGTGTTGACTGTCCCTTTAAATCAAATCCACCCTGTCCAGAACATGGATGGATATATATATATATATTATTTTACAGAATCAATGGGAATCCTACAATGTGAAATTGTCAGACAATTCTATTCATTAGTATGTTAATTGTCTCTTTAAAGCGATGCAAAACCAAAAAACATTGTGTGGTTCTGACCGCATGCAGTTTTAATCAAAAGTTTCTAATTTTCTTCTATTTTCAAATTTGCTTCATTTCCATGATATTCTTTGTTGAGGAGATACCTAGGAAGGTATCTGGAGCACTATATGGCAGGAAATAGTGCTGCCATTTAGTGCTCTTGCAAATTGCTTTTTATGTCTCCCTAAGAGTAAAAGGGGAAACCAGACGTGGACTTCTTGCACACACTAACAAGGCCCAAAGAGGCCGAAAAGAACGTCTGGGGTTTCTTGTTTTCTCTTGTTCAGAGGAGAATTGCCTGGTATTTTGGGGCTGGACTGTCATTGGGCAGGATCAGACTGATATGCTAAACTATATGTCTTCTCTGTGACAGGCATAGTGTGCTAAAAGACACTGCATCATGGGTGGCACTGGCCTTATGAACAAGCAAGGACATTTTTCCAGCTATTATGTATCGGTTAAGTGTGCGCGTCTATTTTCTCTCTTGCAAATGGGTAACATTCTTGCAAAACTGCTGCCATTTAGTTCTTTAGACACAGAGCATACAAGAGAGAAGAAAATTTGTTAATAGAACTTAGAAGGGTCAGTTCATCCAATAAATGTCACTCTAGCAAATGTGACACAAACTAGTGAGTCAAACAAATACTAAATAGGGAGCGCTATACATAATCGCACCTAAACAGCAAATGGCAAAATAGGATAACAAAAGTGCAGTAATATGCAAAAAATACAATGATTAAAAAAAAAAAAAAAGGAATCCTGGCCGCACGCTGGAAATACCGTCGGGGAAAGATGAGGGACGATCCTAAAAAAGGAAACAGGGGCTCCTCTTGTGCACTATCGTCAGGTAATATGGGTCATAATAAAAGAAAAAGGGCCACTCACATGTGTGACAGCACACAATTGTGCTAAGCAGGTAGGCCAAGACTTCTGAACCGCTCTTCTGACTCCACTCACAGCAAGTAAGGCAGGAAGATCCTGACTCTCGCTCCCAGCACTGTTCTCCACCGGCTCTCAACCCGTCACTGCTGACCTCAGTTGTGTAATTCAGTCACGTGTTTCGGCCATTCCGTGAGCTCCATCGATAATGGATGCACTAGCACAGAAAAGGAGCAAACTATTAAGGCAGAGGTCATTGAGAAAGTAGTACGTTTATACGAAACGCGTTTGACCTTTTATTTAGCCATTTCAATGTGTACTTTTAGCAATGAAGATTAAGATGTTTGTTCAATAAATCTGTTACATTTGTTTTAACTACGTTTTGGATTTCATCTGAGTTGTCGAGTGCGGCCTTCTGTTGGATACTATGTTTCATTTTGAGTACCTGGTGGAGTACTTATTTCCGTTACACTTCTTTCAACACAGCTGACTGACTTGCAGCAGCGCGAAGAATGCTGCGTTTCAGAGGATACAGACACAAGAACTGGAGGTCCTGGAGCGCTTGACGTGATATTTTGTATATTAAGGCAGGGATACTGGATATCCTCAAAAGGTTATAATTATGAACCAAATCAAAAGTGCTGATACAGTGTTAGTTAAAAACATTTATTCAATAAAAACATCAACGCGTTTCATCAGACAGTCTTTTTGAATCACAAATATTTTTTCTAACAGATGGGATACAGCCACCTAAGGGACAAGTTTTAGAGGATAGTGCTTTCCCTTTGATTCTAATCAAATTTCTCATTGTACTTTTTATAATAAGTTTTTGTCATATTCCAAGTGAGTGACAAGTTTGTCATTTTTATTAATTTGTTTTCAACCTACTTTGGTTCCTGTGTGTGCCTTTTGACCTGTGAAAGGAAGGCTAAAATTATGCTGTTATACTATAGAGCTAAGTCATAAGTGAGTACGGCTTTTCATACAAATGAATGCAAAGTTGATTTGATTCTTCACTATTTGCAGTTCTTTTTTCCCTTGAAGGTTACTATAAAAAGGATACCAGACGGTGGATCACTTTATATAGGACTATATCACTTGGTGCAGGGCTTGACAAACCCAGGGAGCCACTGGCTCCTAGAATCTTTCCCCTGGCTCCTAACTTTTAGGGTTAGTCTCCATATACTGATATACAAATACCACAGTCTGACTCCTAAATATTCTTACTAGGGGGGCGTGTCCGACCACCGACCAAGATGGCTGCTTTTCTTTTTAGAGACGTCTACACATCAGAGCCGGCTAAATTCATGTTTTTCGCTTTTAAACTCCACAAACTAAGTTTTCTTTAAAGGGACAGTCTAGTATAAATTAAACTTTCATTATTCAGATAGGACTTTTAATTTTAATCAACTTTCCAATTTACTTTTATCATCAAATTTGCTTTTTTTTCTCTTGGTATTCTTAGTTTAAACTAAACATAGGTAGGCTCATATGCAATTTCTAAGCCTTTGAGGGCTGCCTCTTATCACAGGCTTTTAAATCTCTTTTCAACACAGAGACAGAAAGTACACGTGGGCCATATAGATAACACTGTGTTCAGGCACAGGGGGTTATTTAAGATTTAGCACAAAACAATGCTAAATTTAAGACAATAGATAATAAACAGTCACAGTCATGTGATCAGGGGACTGGAAGAAGGTTCCTAGATACAAGGTAATCACAGAGGTAAAAAGTATATTAATATAACTGTGTTGGTTATGCAAAACTGGTGAATGAGTACTAAAGGGATTATCTATCTTTTAAAACAATAACAATTCTATGGTAGACTGTCCCTTTAAGAGCAGTAGTGAAGATTACTATTTGTGGCATTGACCTTTTTCTTTTTTTTTTTCTCTAACAAGAACCTTTAGTCTGGCAGATTTATACAGCGTGGTATGCAGCAGAGGCCTGGGAGCGGCCCAGACCTACATCTGTCCTCCCACTTTTCTGATAAATCAGATTGACCAGCCATTTGTGTTGAAGAACAAACCTTTTTTCCTACCTACCATAATAACTAAGGCTACTTTATATAAGCCAGTCAATATTTGGTTCAGAACTCTGGTCAGCACTTGTTTATTGGTGGGTGAATGTATCCACCAATCAGCAAGAACAACCCAGGTTGTTCACCAAAAATGGGCCGGCATCTAAACTTACATTCTTGCTTTTCAAATAAAAATACCAAGAGAATTAAGAAAATTTGATAATAGGAGTAAATTAGAAAGTTGCTTAAAATTGCATGCTCTATCTGAATCACGAAAGAAAAGATTTGGGTTCAGTGTCCCTTTAACTCCTTACTATTGAAGAGTCACTGGATGTCCATGGCGATCCGCAAGATAATCCAAAAGGCTGGTCTAACATGGCGAGAGCAGGAGTGAGGGGCCCTAGCTATCCGATCATAGATAAATACCTTTATGCCTGGAAGGTTGTCATTGAAGAGACCTCTGAGAGTCTCACCTGAGCCATAAGACAGGGCACATCGTCCCTGCTGCTAGAGATCTACTTTGGAGAGACTGATGCAGGAACTTTAACAATATCCTATGCAACCTCTTTATGACAAATGCTAAGAACTGTCTGTGGAATTCTTTGCTACGCCATTAAGAAAAATTATCTGGAATATTGAAGTGGGGAAGGTTGAAATAATCCGTTAATTTGGCACTTTACTTAGCCCACAAGTTGAATTTTCTGAACATAAAAGGGACTCTGTATTTAGTACATTGCTAACTATAGTATATGGTTTTTAGCTTCATTCGATACCAATTTACACTACACTTTTTTTTGTTTTGTTTTTTTTTTCTATCCATGCCTGTAGTCTCTTACTACACTTTGTTAGATATTTGTGTGATACTATCAGAATGTTTATCTCAAATGGTTTAACTTATATACCTGTTAGTATATCTGTGCAATCATTGGGAAAGGGGCTTATTTTTCTATATTAAGCATGGTAGTTTATATTGCTCAGTTTCCCTAATACCACTATTGCTACTTTTCTTGACATCCAGCGATTTTGAAGAGCACCATTGCCACATATACAATTGGGTTACCACACATGCTAGGGATTGAACCTATCTTTGCAGAGTAGAGCTGTGTGAACCTTTTTGAAAGAACTACGACTTGGCACTTAACTATAAGCTATTCTAGCACAGTATTGGGGTATCAAAACATAAATTCCCGGATTGACAAACTGCCATTAAAACCATTTTAGCTGGAGGTAAAAATCCTGACTACATTTATTTACACGAAATAAGAATCTCATAGCTTTAGATCCATTAGAGAATGTTCCAGATATACAGAACCCTCCTTTAGCATGACATAAAGTATCCTTGGCAAATTTTACACCATATATCCTTTGTTTATTAGATATTCAAGTCTAAGTCTGATTGCTTGTTGGGATCTTTAAAGAATAAGCTCCCTGATATAATAAAGACCCTCCTTTATAGGTATCTACTACTGAGGTCCATGAGTGACTTTATCCATAACTAAGAGGTTTAAACTTGAGGTTACGATTAACTGTATACTGAAACATAAGTCAGACTCTAATTAACCTATTTGGAACTCAGCAATACTTGCTACATAAGGCATGTATACTGAAGCAGTAAGTTGGACTCTTATTTATCCATGTGGAATGAGCCTAAAAGTCTTACCTTTTTATGCTGGTGATAAGCGTGTAACTTTCTGTATGTCTGCAGAAAGAATTGGACACATGCATGAACTGTTAGCACTTTTGCTTTGCAGTATTGCTCCATATCAGGCCGTTCTCCTCAAACCGCGCCTTGCTCTGGCTGTGGGTCTAAGTTTTCCTTGACACAGTGCCGCGGCAGCAAAGCGCTGTTTGAAAAAAAAGTCAAATACCAGTAAAATATGGAGCAGTGCTGCAAAGTAGCAGCACATTAATGTTTGGCTCTGCCCCCTAGCTTTTCCAGAATGTAAGATGCTCTTGTGAGCAATGCACATTTTTTATTTGTATTTTTTACCTTATGTGACGTTAGACCAAGAGCAAAGGAAACAAATTATTTTAATAGTCATTTTAAAAAAAATTATGTTTTCTCTGCAGGTATTTTGCAATGTGATTATAAAACTTTAAAAGTTGATTTATTCTCTAGTTAATCAGCACATGCAATTGAGCTGGTGTGTAACTGCCTAATTTTAAAATGACCTGCAGAAAGTTTTTCACAAAAACAAATTAATTGGAGAAACTGACAAAAACGTTCTGCCCTTGTGTGTGTGAGATTTTTTTTTTTTTTTTTGGATTAGTAAACATAACCTCTAAATAGGGTTTAAACCCCCCCAGATATAGATATACAGGAAGACTTTACTAAGAAACTTTAAATCTTCCTAGTGTCGGAGTCCAGTTTTACAGACTGTATGGAAATAGTAATATCATAACACACCCTTGCAGGAGTGTCAACGAGGAAGTGTTTTTTGCTTTTTGTCACCTCCCTTGAGATCCTGTTGAACATAGTTGCAGGTGTAAAGCATTGTCTGGCTGCTGTGCAGGTTTCCTATTTAATATTTAACCTGAGTCTACAATCTGCCCTTCATATCCTGGAATAGATCAGGGTCATTGGTGTACATTTTAAATGGTGTTCTGAGCTTTGGTGTTTGTTAGTAATTTTCTGAATAGTATAAATCAGATTACAACTAGGTTTATATATAAATGTGTTATAGTTTTAGTTTAGATTTAATTTAGTCTGTATTGTCAATTCTGTCTTAAAAGTACTTTTTTAAAAATGGTGTTTTGCAAGTAAATACTGCATTGTTGTGCAGTCTAGAGGCATAAAAAGCCCCTTTAATCTCTCCTACAGTGACCAATTTATAGACGGATATAAATGTGCTTCTGCCCTGATGGTGTAGAGCATTGGTCTCAAAGTGGGGCCCCAGGGCCATATGCGGCCCTCAAAATAGTTTAATCTGGCCCTCCATTGTTTAATAAGCCATTAGTTTGGGCTGTCATTTTAATTATATATTTTTTTAGTGTTTTGAGAGGTGTAACTAGTTGATGTTCTATTTAGGCACTCACAAGATAAATATAAAGGCAAGCATCCCGTGTAGACTCCCATCATGCACTGCTTGGATAAATGTCACTTTTTACATTGTTATACAGTCCCCGATCACTTCACTTTGTACTCGCAATATATAGACAACTGTGTATGTCTATTGTGGGCTACAACTCCCACCATGCCCTACTGCTTGGGTAAGTTGCCAGTTCCGTAGCACTTATTCAGATGAAGCGGCCCCCATGGGAGAAGAACACTGAAAAATTGGCATAATAAATGAGTAAAATTAAACTTTTGTTTTTCACTCACAAGCACATTTACAGGGAATTAAAGGGATAGTAAACTAAACACTTTGAGAATTGTGTATTCAATGTTTAGTTATGGAGATGGAAACAACTCTGCAATATATTTTCATTATTTATTTTTCCCCTTTTTAATGTAATTGTAGCTCTGAAAATTAAGTAATTTCTAATTCTCAGAACGTGAAATGCACCCTGATTGCTTCTCAACGCTAAACTTGCTACATATTGACACTGATTGGCTGCAAACCAATTTTACTTTATACTAAATGTATGGCAGTGGCTAGCCTTGCTGTCTGTGGACTAAAGCCCAGGTTGGCCCCTACAAATAAGGCAAATGGTGGGTGGAGTTTGGCTATTGAAAATGAATTGCTGTAAAAACATGTTTATATGTTGGCTGATATTATATTCTATAGCAAAACTAATTCCTTGTAATTACAAGCTGTTTACTGTCCCATTAAATTGAGGTTTTTGTCCTGACTGCACTTCTAAGCACCAAATCTCTTTGTCGTCATCAGCACATTTAGTAGGTTATATCTGCATGAGTCACCGAACCACTCTAACCTGTTCAGCAAGGTAATTCAGGAAAATGTTTAATAATTTGTCTCACCCTAGTAACACTCACCAAGAAAGGTTGGCCCTTTAACTAGTTTCTGGACAGGAAACCCAAAGCCTGAGACCTGAACTTTATCAGGTGGATATAAACTTTCACCTTCCTACTATCATCTCTTACCATTGTTTTGTATTTATTAACCATATATACAAAATATATTCTGTTCTCTGGACAGGATGGGTTTAAACGTTTAGTATCTTGTACCATCCCCCCCACTCATTACTTCTTTA
Source organism: Bombina bombina (assembly GCF_027579735.1). Taxonomy (NCBI): domain Eukaryota; kingdom Metazoa; phylum Chordata; class Amphibia; order Anura; family Bombinatoridae; genus Bombina; species Bombina bombina. The sequence goes on along the minus strand of NC_069499.1, from coordinate 1,431,102,333 downwards.
GATTTATTATAATCATCCTATATTTTAGTGGCCTGTATGTGTTTTCACTAACTTGCATATTTCTTTCAGGCTATTATATTTCAATGTTTTTTGGCATTTAACACTTTCAGGCATACATAGGTCAGGGGCACCTTTTTGAATTTTACTCTCATTATGGGCCAGATTACAAGTGGAGGGGTGTATTGCGGGGGGTTGCGCTCATCCGGTTTGCCCCCACACACGCACTTTTTTTTTTTTTTTCTCCATTGACTTCTATGGGGATATACGTGAACGCACACATGATATTCTAACTTTGGATTTTTGTGCTCATCAGGTTAGCGCAAGAGCGAAAACAGTTTACTTTTAACTTATAATATGAGTGCAACCGGACGAACGCAAAAATTTATGTGTGTGTTACATATAATGTTTGACTATGTAAGTATGTGTGTGTGTATATAATATATATATATATATATATATATATATATATATATATATATATATATATATATATATATATATATATTGTAGGAGAGATCACCAAAATTATCTTTTTGCCCCATGCAGTAGTGCTGAAAGTGAAAGCTTAGCATCAAACGACTACTGATAACAGAAACAGACTGATTGCTGAACATACAGAGATGCTTCTGTTCCTTAAAAAGAACATTCTACTAACTTTTGAAAATTTATTTTAATTGCTAGATTGCCTTTTATTCTGCTAGTTGTTATGTTGCACAATTATGCTCAAAACATACTGTACTCTGAGGAACATCCTTAGCTTATATAATTGAAGGAAAAGTGTTCTTAGAAAAAATTAAGTTAATTCCTATTAACACACATCCTTACAATAATAGGACTAGATTTAGATTACATTTGATATGTAAGCTTTACCAATTCTCTGTTCACATTTCTAACTCCATAGATTTTAATGGAGTTAGACATGCAATGAGAGCATTGGTTAAAGCTTACCAGTCAAAATCTTAGCTAGCCCATAGTGTCATTCCCCATGTTTAAACAGTGCACTGGTATATTTTTTACTGTATTGCACTTTTGGTTGGTTTTGATATTACATTTGTTTTTTATTGTTGTTGTTATGAATATATTTTAATGTAATATTTTTATAAACATGTTCTGTGAAATTTCTTCGAGTTTTTACAACTTTGTGAAAACAAGCAAATAAAACCGTTTTATTATTTCATGTCTTTTGAGTTACAGTTCTTCATAATTATAAAGAAGCTATCTTAAATCATTAGTCTGTATTGTGCTTTGGACACTGTCACATGACATTAAAAAAAATATTGGTAATTGGTATCGGCGAGTATCAAGTGATTTATTGGATTGATCGGTTTTTCAATTATCCCAGGATGGGCCGGAGTCTGCTACCTCTAGGCCTCCTGCTGCGGAGGAACCAGCCTTTAGATTTAAGATTGAACACTTACGTTTTCTTCTAAAGGAGGTTCTGTCTACATTAGAGGTTCCAGAGGCCAAGTTGCCTGATGAACCTTTGATCCCTAAATTAGACAGAGTTTACGAGGACAGGGTAGTGCCGTTAACTTTCCTGTACCTGTAAAAATGGCAAACATTAAGAACGAGTGGGATAGAATTGGATCTTCCTTTTCCCCTTTGTCTTCCTTTTAAAAAATGTATTCCCAGTCGCAGACTCTCAATTGGAATTGTGGGGTTCCGTTCCTGAGGTGGATGGTGCTATCTCAACACTGGCCAAGCGTACTACTATCCCACTTGAGGATAGCTCGTCGTTCAGAAAGCTGATGGATAAGAAGAATGCTGAGGCAGTGGAACGGTGATTATTCAGATCTGGCTTAACAGATTTCCCTGGACAACCGGTCGAGAGAATCACTCTATCAGGATGGGGAGCTGTTTGGGGTGCCAAGACGGCACAGGACCTGTGGTCTCAGGAGGAACGCTTCCTCCCGATCAACATTCTGGAACTTCAAGCAATCTTCAATGCTCTGAAGGCTTGGCCTCTTCTGGGTTCGTCCCTGTTTATCAGATTCCAATCAGACAATATAACCTTGGTGGCTTACATAAACCATCAGGGGGGAACGAGAAGCTCCCTAGCGATGAGGGGAAGTATCTTGGATTTTGGAGTGGGCGGAGGCCGACAGCTGTTTGCTGTCAGCGATCCAAATTCCAGGTGTGGACAACTGGGAAGCGGATTTTCTCAGCAGACAATCCTTTCATTCTGGGGAATGGTCTCTCCATCCCGAAGTGTTTGCGGAGATATGCAGCAGGTGGGGGATGCCAGAGATAGATCTCATGGCGTCTTGTCTCAATACCAAGCTACCCAGATATGGATTGAGGTCCAGGGATCCACAGGCGGAGCTAATAGATGCATTAGCGGTGCCTTGGAGGTTCAGTCTAATCTACCTTTTCCCGCCATTTCCACACCTTCCTTGCGTAGTGGCCCGCATCAAGTAGGAGAGGGCATCAGTGATATTGATTGCACCATCATGGCTGCGAAGGATGTGGTTCGCGGATCTGGTGGGGATGTCATCTTTTCCTCCATGGAAATTACCTTGTCACAGGGATCTGCTGGAACAAGGTCCTTTTTGTTCATCAAAATCTAGATTCTCTGAGGCTGACTGCATCGAGATTGAACGCTTAGTCCTAGCCAAGAGAAGTTTTTCTGAGAGAGTTATTGATACTGTCATTCAAGCTCGTAAGACGGTTACTCGTCGCATCTATCATAAGGGTTGGAGAACCTATTTATTCTGGTGTGAAGAGCGTGGATTTCCCTGGCATAAGGTTAAGGTTGCCAGGATCCTATTGTTTCTCCAGGATGGACTGGAGAAGGGTCTTTCTGCCAGTTCCCTGAGGGGACAGATTTCAGCCCTGTCTGTTTTACCGCACAAGAGGCTCTCTGAGCTTCCAAATGTGCAGTCTTTTGTTAAGGCTCTGGTTAGGATCAGACCCGTGTTCAGATTTAAGGCTCCTCCTTGGAGTCTGAATCTTGCTCTTAAAGTGAGGGTCAACTTTGATGAATGAAAGCCCGGTTTTTATTAAAAACGGTGGAACTTTCATTCATCAAAGTTTATAAAGCAGCCATTTTGTTTAAAAATGTACCTCTCTCCTCTTCAGGCGGTGCAGCTTCCCCCGCCTGGAGATCCTCTCTTCACACGTCAGCAATGACTGATCCGGCTTCCTCCAATCACGACTTCCCCCCCTGCCGCCCAGGGGAATCATTGCCTAAGGCCATGCCATGATTGGAGGAAGTCTGATTAGTCGTTGCTGATGTGTGAAGAGAGGATCTCTGTGCGGGGGGGGGAGCTGCTCCGGCTGTGAAGAGGAGTGCGGTAAGTTTTTAAACAAAACAGCTCCTTTCTAAACTTTGATGAATTAAAGTGCCCCTGTTTTTAATAATAGTTTTAAAAAACGGACTTTCATTCATCAAAGTTGATCTTCACTTTAAAGTTTTGCAGTGGGCTCCGTTTTGAACCTATGCATAAAATTGACATTAAGTTGTTATCCTTGAAGGTTCTTTTTCTACTGGCTATTGCTTCTACGCACAGAGTATCTGAGATTGCCGCCTTGCAATGCGAGCCTCCTTATCTGGTGTTCCATTCTGATAAGGCTGTCCTACCTACTAAGTTAGGGTTTCTCCCCTAAGGTCGTTTCAAACCGCAACGTCAATCAAGAGATTGTGGTTCCTTCCTTGTGTCCGAATACTTCTTCTTCTTTGAAGGAACGTTTGCTTCAAAATTTGGCTGTGGTTTGAGCCTTGAAGTTCTATCTTCAGGCTACTAAGGATTTTAGACAAACTCCTTCCTTGTTTGTTGCCTATTCTGGGAAGCGTAAGGGGCAGAAGGTCTCTGCGACTTCCTTGTCTTTTTGGTTAAGGAGTGTTATCTGCTTAGCTTATGGGACTGCGGGAATTAAGGCTCATTTTACTAGAGCAGTGGCTTCCTCTTGGGCCTTTAAGAAAGAGGCTACCTGGTCCTCTTACATAATTTTTCTTAATTTTACAAGTTTGATGCTTTTGCTTCAGCTGAAGCAGCCTTTGGGAGAAAAGGCTGTGGTGCCCTCAGATTAGGGTCCGCCTCTATTTTTGTCCCTCCCGTTATCATTCAGTGTCCTCTAGAGCTTGGGTATAAGTTTCCCAACTGTAAGGAATGAAGCCATGGACTCTCCTTGTATTAAGAAGGAAAACATAAATTATGGTTACCAGATTATTTCATTTCCTTCTGTATAAGGAGAGTCCACGGCCCCTGCCCGTGTTCTCTGATGGGCGGCCCCCTAATTATATTTTTCTTCTGGCACCTTTTTATACCCTGATATTTCTCCTACTGTTCCTTGTTCCCTCGGCAGAATGACTGGGGGAGGTGGGAGAGGTATTTAAAGGGACACTGAGCCCAATTTTTTTTTCTTTCGTGATTCAGATAGAGCATGCAACTTTCTAATTTACTCCTATTATCAATTTTTCTTCGTTCTCTTGCTATCTTTATTTGAAAAAGAAGGCATCTAAGCTATTTTTTAGTTCAGAACCTTGACAGCACTTGTTTATTGGTCGGTTAATTTAATCCACCAATCAGCAAGAACAACCCAGGTTGTTCACCAAAATGGGCCGTCATCTAAACTTATTCTTGCTTATCAAATAAAGATACCAAGAGAACGAAGAAAAATTGATAATAGGAGTAAATTAGAAAGTTGCTTAAAATTGCATGCTCTGTCTGAATCACAAAAGGAAAAAAAATGGGTTCAGTGTCCTTTTAAGCCTTTGGCTGGGGTGTCTTTGACTCCTTCTGGTGGCCAGGTTCAGTATTTTCCAACAGTAAGGAATGAAGCAATGGACTCTCCTTATACAGAAGGAAATGAAATTATCCGATAAGCATATTTTATGTTTTTGCAGCAGTGCCAAGAAAAACAAAAGGCTTCCTGCTACTGCAGAGGTCTTGAATTGCTGCATTTTTCACTTTTTTGTAAAATTGTGTGTCCTTTTTATCTCTTAAAGGCACAGTAACGTTTTTTTCAAATTGTGCTTTTTATTTGATTAAAGTGATTCCAAGCCTGTTGGTGTATACTACTAGTCTGTTTAACATGTCTGTCACCAAGGAAAATCCTTGTTCAATATGTTTAGAAGCCATGGTGGAACCCCCTCTCAGAATGTGTCCCTCTTGCACTAATATGTCTATACACTTTAAGGATCATATTATTGATCTTAAAGATGTGGCCCTAGATGATTTTCACACTGAAGGTAACGAGAATAGTCCGTCTACCTCTCCCCATGTGTCACAACCAGTTACGCCCGCTCAAGCGCTGCCTAGTACCTCTAGTGCGTCTGCTCCTTTTACATTACAACAACTAGCGGCAGTCATGGATAATTCCCTTGCAGCTTTCTTATCGAAACTGCCTGTGTTACCTGCAAAGCGTGATAGCTCTGTTTTAAGAACAGATTATGAGCATTCTGAAGCTTTGGTAGCCTTATCTGATGTACCCTCACAACGCTCTGAAGTGGGGGTGAGGGATTTGATGTCTGAGGGAGAAATTTCCGATTCAGGAAAGGTTTCTCATCAGTCAGATTCAGATACATTTGTTTTAAATTTAAATTCGAACACCTCCGCGTATTGCTCAGGGAGGTATTAGCTACTCTGGATGATTGCGAGCCTATGGTGGTCCCAGAGAAATTGTGTAAAATGGACAAGTACCTAGAGGTCCCTGTATACACTGATGCGTTTCCGGTCCCTAAGAGGATTGCGGATATCGTTACTAGGGAGTGGGATAGACCAGGTGTCCCTTTTGTTCCCCCCCTATTTTTAAGAAAATGTTCCCCATAACTGACCCCATGCGGGACTCGTGGCAGACAGTCCCTAAGGTAGAGGGGGCTGTTTCTTCTCTTGCTAAACGCACAACCATGCCAATTGAAGACAGTTGTGCTTTTAAAGACCCTATGGATAAAAAGTTAGAGGGTTTACTTAAGAAAATTTTTGTTCAACAAGGTTTTCTTCTCCAACCTATTGCCTGCATTATTCCTGTAACTACTGCAGCTGCTTTCTGGTTTGAGGCGCTGGAGGACTTGCTCTAGACGGAAACCTCATATGACGAAATTATGGATAGAATTAAGCCTCTAAAGCTGGCTAATTCTTTTATCATAGATGCCGCTTTGCAATTAGCTAAGTTAGCGGCAAAGAATTCAGGTTTTGCCATTATGGCGCGCAGAGCGCTTTGGCTCAAGTCCTGGTCGGCCGATGTGTCGTCAAAATCCAAACTATTAAATATCCCTTTCAAAGGAAAGACCCTCTTCGGGCCAGAATTGAAAGAGATTATTTCAGAAATCACCGGGGGAAAGGGCCATGCTCTCCCTCAGGACCAGCCTTTTAAGGCTAAGAACAAAGCTAATTTTCGCTCCTTTCGTGATTTCAGGAGCGGTTGCCCTTCAGCCTCTCCAGCTGCAAAGCCAGAGGGTAACGATTCACAGCCCAAGGCAACATGGAAGCCTTACCAGGGCTGGAACAAGGGTAAACAGGCCAAAAAGCCTGCAGCTGCCACCAAGACAGCGTGAAGGGGTAGCCCCCGATCCGGGACCGGATCTAGTAGGGGGCAGACTCTCTTCGCTTAGGCCTGGGCAAGAGACGTCCACGATCCCTGGGCATTAGAGATTGTTTCCCAGGGATATCTTCTAGAATTCAAGGACTCCCCTCCAAGGGGAAGGTTCCACATTTCTCGTCTGTCCACAGATCAGACAAAGGAAGAAGCGTTTTTACACTGTGTAGAAGATCTACATACAACGGGAGTGATACACCCGGTTCCAATTGCAGAACAAGGACTGGGTTTTTACTCAAACCTGTTTGTGGTTCCCAAAAAAGAAGGAACTTTCAGACCAATCTTAGATCTAAAACTTCTAAAAAGGTTCCTCAGAGTCCCATCATTCAAGATGGAGAACATTCGGATAATCTTACTTATGATCCAGGAAGGTCAATATATGACTACCGTGGATCTAAAGGATGCGTAACTACACATTCCTATCCACAAAGATCATCATCAGTTTTTCAAGTTTGCTTTTCTAGACAAGCATTACCAGTTTGTGGCTCTTCCTTTCGGGTCGGCCACTGCTTCCAGAATTTTCACAAAGGTGCTAGGGTCCCTCTTAGCGGTTCTAAGACCACGGGGCATAGCAGCGGCACCTTTCCTAGACGACATCTTAATTCAGGCGCTGTCTTTCCAAAGAGCCAAGTCTCACATGGAGATTGTATTGGTTTTTCTGAGGTCTCACGGGTGGAAGGTGAACATCATAAAGAGTTCTCTCTCCCCACTCACAGGACATTACTACTGTAGCTTACATCAATCATCAAGGGGGAACAAAGAGTTCTCTAATGATGACGACAGTAACCAAGATAATCAGGTGGGCGGAGAATCACTCCTGCCATCTCTCAGCAAGTCACATCCCAGGAACTGGGAGGTGGATTTTCTAAGTCGTCAGACTTTTCACCCAGGGGAGTGGGAACTCCACCCGGAGGTGTTTGCCCAGCTGACTCAGCTTGGGCATTCCAGACTTGGATCTGATGACGTCCCATCAGATCTCTAAACTTTCTCTCTATGGCCTGCGTGCCCACGCAGGACTTGGTATGCAGACCTAGTGGACATGTCATCTGTTCCACCATGGATGCTGCTGATGAGGCAGGATCTTCTAATACAGGGTCTGTTCAAGCATCCAAATCTAATTTCTTTACGTCTGACTGCTTGGAGATTGAACGTGGTTTCTGAGTCCGTTATAGTTACTCTGATTCAGGCTAGTAAGCCTGTCCCCAGGAAAATCTATCATAAGATATGGCGAAAATATCTTTGTTGGTGTGAATCCAGGGGTCACTCATGGAGTAAGATTAGGATTCCCAGGACATTGTCTTTCCTCCAAGAAGGATTGGACAAAGGATTGTCAGCTAGTCCCTTAAAAAGACAGATATCTGCTCTGTCTATTCTTTTACACAAGTGTCTGGCAGAGGTTCCAGACGTACAGGTGTCTACTCAGGCTTTAGTGAGAATCTAGCCTGTCTATAAGACTGCGGCTCCGCCATGGAGTCTAAATCTAGTTCTTTCAGTTCTTCAAGGGGTTCAGTTTGAACCTTTACATTCCATAGATATTAAGTTGTTATCTTGGAAAATTTTTGTTTTGGTAGCTATCTCTTCTACTCGAAGAGTCTCAGTTATTTGCCTTACAGTGTGATTCACCTTTCACTGGTGTTCCATGCAGATAAGGTAGTTTTTACGTTCCATACCTGGTTTTCTTCATAAGGTTATTTCTAACAAGAATATTAACCAGGAAATTGTTGTTCCTTCTCTGTATTCAAAGAAGGAACGTCGGTTAAATAATCCTGATGTGGTTCGTGCTTTAAAGTTCTACTTACAAGCAACTAAGGATTTCAGACAAACATCTTCCTTTTGTGTGTCTATTCTGGTAAGAGGAGAGGTCAGAAAGCGACTGTTACCTCTCTTTCCTTTTGGCTGAAAAGCATCATCCGTTTGGCCTACGAGACTGCTGGCCAGCAGCTTCCTGAAACAATTACTGCTCATTCTAGCAGAGCAGTGGCTTCCACATGAGCGTTTAAAAAACAAAGCTTCTGTTGAACACATTTGTAAGGCAGCGACTTGGTCTTCGCTGCATACTTTTTCCAAATTTTACATATTTGATACTTTTGCTTCCTTGGAGGCTATTTTTGGGAGAAAGGTTTTACAAGCAGCGGTGCCTTCCGTTTAAAGGGTACCTGTCTTGTTCCCTCCCTTCATCCGTGTCCTAAAGCTTTGGTATTGGTATCCCACAAGTAATGGATGAATCCGTGGACTGGATACACCTTGCAAGAGAAAACAGAATTTATGCTTACCTGATAAATTTCTTTCTCTTGCGGTGTATCCAGTCCACGGCCCGCCCTGGCATTTAAGTCAGGTAAATTTTTTTTGTTTAAACTACAGTCACCACTGCACCCTATGGTTTCTCCTTTTTCTTCCTAACCTTTGGTCGAATGACTGGGGGGTGGAGCTAGAGGGGGAGCTATATGGACAGCTCTGCTGTATGCTCTCTTTGCCACTTCCTGTAGGGAAGGAGAATATCCCACAAGTAATGGATAAATCCGTGGACTGGATACACCGCAAGAGAAAGTAATTTATCAGGTAAGCATAAATTCTGTTTTTCTTTTTACAACATGTTATGCGAATATCCAATTAAAATGTGTTACGTACGGCACTACAAGACATAAATAAAAAAAAAAATAGTCAGAACTGCGGGTGGGAGTGCTGTCTATGACAGGGCAAGTGGAGGGCACTTGTGTTCCGTGGGACTGTAATCCAAGCCCCAGGGCCTAATTTTAAAGAGCCAGAGTCTCCCTGGCACCAGGGTTTATCGATCCCTGACTTATCAAACAATTATATTCCTCTCTTCTGTCATCTCCATAGACTCAGTTTTCAACTGATATCCTTATCAATCCTTAAACATTAAACAAATACATTGAGAATGTAATATAAAATGTTTACACAGGATGGGGTGAGACATCCAAACTGGAGCTTTTAATAGAGCGTGACTCACGATATTGGGAGTGCTTAGTTAGCGCAGTGGGCCTACAGGGTTTTGTCATTACTATATCTGGCCTTATGGGGGCATAGTCTATTGGTTTATCAGACATTATCTCTGATCTTATATTCTATCTGTGTGTGGTATTTTTTTTTCCGAGGACATTATGGAGTAATCTAGCACTGCCTCCACTGATATCAGCATGGCTGAAAGGGGAACCTGTGAGATTGCTGTCCCTAGGAATAAATGCCTAATTTGTAAATCGTTGTCTGTATTCCCTCCTGCACAGTTGTGCCATACTTGTTTAGTCTGTGTTCTACAAACATTCCCCAGCCCCTAGCGTATCCATGGCAGTGTCGCCACCTTTTTACGTTACACAGGGTGGGGGGACTGAGTTTGCTCCTGGATTTAAGAAACCACTACAATCTGCAGTTTTTGAAGCTATAGCGACTACCCCTTCTCCAAGCAATCGTAGTCTCAAATCTTAGTCAAGTAATTCCTATAGGAATATTACCCCAGCCCAACTTGCTAGGGATTCTAAGGTGGATTCCTCTGTCTCATGGAGAGGTTTCCTCTGAGGACTCTGAGTCAGACTCGGACAAGGAAACCGAGGATATTACATATCAGTTCAAGATGGAAAACCTGCATTCTTTATTAAATTAAGTTTTATAGACATTGGGTGTACAGGAGTCTAGACCAACTAAAGAAAAGCCTATTCAGAAGCTGGATATGATCTTTAGGCCAAGGACTAAAGCCCCAGATGCATTTCCAGTTGTTACGTTAATTTCCCAAATCATTGTTAAGGAATGAGACAAGCCTTGTGTGCCCTTTATTTCTTCACCTTCTTTCAGGGAGCTTTTTCCTGTGCCTGTAGCTAATTTAGAAATGTGGAGATCTGGCCCTAACTTGGATGGGGCAATCTCCATGTTAGCTAGGAGAACTACTATTCCCTTGGAAGACAATATGTCTTTCAAAGATTGTAAGAAAAGAAAACTAGAGGGTTTTCTCAGGAAAACTTTCTTACAGTGGTTGGTATCACTTCAGTGGCAGGAACTGCTGCTTTTTGGTGTGATTCTTTGAATAACCTTGTCTTTGAGGAATCTCCTCTAGAGGATATTCAGGAGCCTATTCAATGCCTGAAGAGAGCAAACTTTCATTTGTTATGCGGTGATTCAAATAATTTGCATGAATTCAGAAAATACAGCCTTAGCTGTCTTGTGCCAAAGGACTCTGGCTAAAGTTTTGGTCCGCAAATATGGTTTCTACGTCCAGGTTACTCACACTTGCCTTCAAGCAGTGTTAATTTTGTTGACTAAAACTAGACTAAAATGACTATAAAACTAAAGAAATTCTAATGACTAAAATACGACTAAAACTAAAATTACATTTTAGTTAAAAGACTATGACTAAAACTAAATCAAAATGACATTTTAGTCAAATGACTATAACTAAAACTAAATCAAAATTTGCTGACAAAAACATTTTATGCAAGTTGTTATAATCAATCCATATTCAATTACTGCTCTTTTGTAAAATTTACAAAACTTCATTTTATTAAATTTTAAGATAAAGACATGTTATATACTACAGCAGGTAAATCTGTTAAATCTGTATTGCATGTTCAAACCTTAATACCATAAAAGAAAACAGGTTAATAAACCTTTACTCCAGGAGTTTATAATAAGTTTGGAAGTTCTAGAGCAGTGCTAATATTGTTGCCGAAACGTTTTTGAATCTGTGAACAATCAATTGATTCTTCCTATAGAAATAAGCATAAACCATGAATATGGGTTTAAGTTATGCTGTGCCTGTGCTAGCTGCACAAACTTTTTGTTGTGTTGAGTTTCTTGATACTTGTTTTAATTATTAACAGAGAACTGTTAAAGTTTTTATATTGGGTAATATGTTCAAAACAGCCAATACAGTTTTGTTTTTTTTATATTTTAAAGTTGCACTTCTGTTTGTTTATGAAATTTGGTTTTATTTAATTTTAAGTTTAATAAAGATGTTATATATCACAACGGCTAAATCTGTCTGTATTGCATGTTTAAACCTTAATACCATAAATATTAACAGGTGTTATGTTTACTCCTGGAGTATGTAATCAGTTTGCAAATGATAGAAAAATGCTTAAATAATGCATTACACTTTAACTAAACCGCTTAGATTTTAGTTGACTAAAATCTACTGGAGATTTAGTCGACTAAAATGTATTGGAGATTCAGTCGACTAAAACTAGACTAAAACTAAAACAATTCAGATGACTAAAATATGACTAAAACTAAAATGGCATTTTAGTCAAAAGACTAAAACTAAGACTAAATTGAAACTTGCTGTCAAAATTAACACTGCCTTCAAGTTTGGTTTGGTGCTTGCTTGGACTCAATGATTTCAACACTCACGGTAGGAAGGGGAGCTTTCCTACCTCAGGATAAGAAGACTAGGCCTTAGGGGAAGTTTGCTAACAGATTTTGTTCCTTTTGCCAGTCTAAGGGCTAGAAGTCTCCCAGTTTTTAGAAGTCTGCGTCCTCCTGACCTTCTTGAAGACCACACTCAAATTGGAACAAGTTAAAACCGACCAAGAAGTCTTCCATGGACAACAAATCTGCATGAAGGTGTGGCCCCCGATCCGGTCCCGAGCAGGGTGTTAGGTTTATTCCCACTCTTCTCACTCCATTGAAGTCTATGAGAGAATACATTAACGCGATTGCGATACTGTAAGTTCACTTTCTGTGCGCATTGGGTTAGCGCATAAGCGAAAAAATATACTTTTATTTATATGCACGGTATCTGACACACGCAAAAAGCTTACTTCTAGCTAAGTTAATGATCGAGCAGGAGCGATATTTACGGCTCCACTTAATATATGTTAAATCGTGCAATTAATTTGTGCTTTGGATAGCAGAAAAAGTTATTTTAGAAAGTAGTATACTTTCCCTACCTGACTACTTTATAATGCCACCCAGCTGGAACACCGCTACCTATGAAATTAAACCTTAGATTGTCACATACCTTGAGATATAACAATGCTATCTGAGTTAATCTGTATACTATTAGTAGAATCTTTAAGATTCTCTATAGTCTCGCTCATAATTTAATGTTATACTGCTTTTATCTCTACATATATCAAAACTTCCTGCCCATGTTTCATAGCAGGGTCATGGTTAGAATTAGACCAGGAGTTTTCAACCCTTCCAAATTAGAGGCCACTGTAATTTTGATCTTTTTTTTTTTTTTTTTTTTTTTAAATATCTTTATTTTTGTGTGCCACATTCAGGAAGACAAATACATCATATATTCAGTACAACCATCAAACGATAATTCAACAACATTCTTTTCAACATGAGAAACTGGTCTGGACCAATTGTGCCCCTAACTGTGGGGCGGCTAAGGTTTACATGGTGAATATAGTATCATTTAATAGAATGACTAGATCCATGTAGCTTGATTTAGTCCTCCCTTAGGGCACTTTTTGTAACATACAAACAAAACAAAACAAACAAATTCTAATAATTGATTGAACAATGGTATTTGCCAACTCGGATTACTCACCTCTTCTCCCTCCTCTTACAGTTCCTAGTTATTCGAATGCCCACTCCCCTCTCAAATTGGCTTCAAGTATGTACTCCGTGTTTTTAAATGGTGTTATAATGATCTTTTGTAGCGCTGTTGGGAGTGTGTGTATGAAGGGTTCCCACTTAGTGACGAAAGATTTAACTCTCTTAGTCATGTCGCCTAGTCCATCTGATTGTTCGATAAACAATTGATTAAGCAATGTCTGTTTCAACTGTGTCACAGTAGGTGGATTACGTTTGAGCCAGTTTTGGAATATTAAGCGCCTGGCTACCAAAACTATATTAGAGATGAGTGTGTTAAGTTGTCTTGGGATATCCCCAAAATCCAGTAGTACAATGTTTCTAAATGTTAGTTCAGGAATGTGGGGATGTGTGTTCAGAGTCGCCCAGTAATTTGTCATTTTCCAAAACTTAACTAACTTGGGGCAGCTCCACGTCATGTGCTTAATGTCTGCATCTGTCTTCCCGCACTTTGGGCATTTGTCTTCCCTGTCAGTCCTCCATTTTTGGTATTTCTTGGGTGTTATGTAACTGTCATGCATGAGTTTGAAGTGTGACTCCCTTACATCAGAAGAGAGAGTGGCTCGTTTGACCTTAAGGATACTCTCCTCTATGTCTTTACCAGTGACTATCTCCCCCATCAAAGAACTCCAAACCTCAGCAATTTTACTGCTGCACGATGTGTTAGTTGGGTTGTTCAGGGTCATGTAAAGTGGGGAAATGGATGTGTTGCCCTGCTCTGCTAACTGCACTACTTGTTTAATATGCAATTGTGTAGCTTCCTGATTTTCCTTTTGTAGTACTGTATGGTAGTGCCTAGCCTGAAGGTACGCGTAATGGTGTGTGCTGGGCATCCCAAATGTCCGTCTCAAGTCTTCAAATGATTGCATGTGTTCCCCCCCTGGTGTCAGGGTCTGGCCCACTGTTCTTAAGCCTAGCTCTTTCCATCTAGCAAATGCTTCGGATGTGATACCCGCAGGGAATTCTGGGTTCCCTCCCCAAGGCAAGTAGGTTAGCAGTCTATTGTTACCTCCCAAATATTTGCAGGCCAACCTCCAGGCTCTAGCAGGTTGACTCAGCAAATCAATGTCTGTCAAGTATTTAGTAGCTTGCGAGTGGGTCAAGTGTGGTATCATGTCTAATGTCCAGGGTTTTATTAGTGCATTCTCTAATTTAATGTTTGTAAATTTTTCTTTCCCGGTTAGCCAGTCAATGGCGAATTTACACTGAGCTGCCCAGTTATAGAATTCAAAGTTGGGCAGTGCTAAGCCTCCCATCTCTCGGGCCGCCGTGAGTTTTAAGTAGCTGACCCTATGTTTCTTGTTAGTCCAAACGAACTGAAGGACCATATGGATCACATTTTGCAGGTCTGACTTTTTAAGGAGAAAGGGTAACGTCTGAAAAAAATAGAGCATTTTTGGGAAAAGTACCATTTTTATGAGTCCCACTCTACCACTGAGGGACAGCGGGAGCGGGGACCAAGTTTTAAGCATATCTTTCAAGTTTCTCAGCAGGGGGCCATAGTTAATAGAGTACCACCTCCGTGGGTCAGTATGAAGGGTTATTCCCAAATATTTAAAGTTTCCTTCAACCACCTTAAAATCAAAGTTTGGAATTTGTCTATCGCCTTTGGCAAGTAACCATATTAGTTCTGTTTTATCCGTGTTAATCACGTACCCTGAGATCTTACTAAACTCCTCAATCAACTCCATCACCTTAGGAATATTCCTACAGGGGTCTTGAATAAACAGTACCATATCATCGGCAAAAAGCGAGATATGTGAGACCGTGTCTCCTATCTGCATTCCTTCCAGTTGTGCCCTAATTTTCCACGCCAGAGGTTCAATCGCAATATCAAAAAGAAGCGGAGACAGGGGGCAACCCTGCCTCGTACCTCTATGGAGCATGAAGGGTGGGGTAGCTGTTCCATTCACAAGAATGGAGGCCTGTGGGATCTTGTATAGGTTGGATATCGCCTTTACAAATGGACCTTCTATCCCCATTTTTCCAAGAGTGTGGAAAAGATGTTCCCATAGGACCTTGTCGAAAGCTTTTTCAGCATCGATCAGTAACAAGGCTGCTTCCTTATGATTTCTCTTTTCCTTATTGTCTTGTGAGATCTTCCAATAGTACTGTATGATTGTTTGAACTTTTCTGATATTAAGTACCGAGGATCGTCCTTTAACAAAACCTGTCTGGTCACTGTGGATTAGTGACGGCAGTACATTAGCTAGCCTGTTTGCTAAGATTTTTGTAAGGATTTTATAATCCTGATTCAACAGGGATATAGGCCGATAGGATTGGGGTAGAAGGGGATCGCGACCTTCTTTTGGTATAATACTGATATGGGCTTCTGCAAATCTAGCCGATGGCGCCACCGTATCATCCAATAGTCCATTAAATAACCTTGCGAGGGACTCAGCTATATCTGGCCCCATAATTTTGTAGAATTCCGCCGGTAGACCGTCCGGGCCGGGGGACTTCTCTATTTTCAAACCTTTAATTGTGTCTACAATTTCCTCTGGGGTAATAGGGGAGTTAATTCCCCTGAGTTGGTCCTGTTCTATTTGTGGCAGCTGGATGGGGTCCCAAAATCTGTCTCTGTCAGAGTCGTGTATATGTTGCATAGAGTAGAGACCTTTATAGAAATTAGTGAATGCATTTTGAATGTCTGTTTCCCTATCAAGTATGGCAGCTCCCTGTTTAATCGCTAGAATTGAGCTTCTTTTTCTGGTCAGTCTAGTCACTCTAGCCAGTAATTTCCCAGTTTTACCTCCAAACCTGTAGTATTTAGCTTGTGTTTTGGAATAAGCTCTGTTGGTTTGTTGGAAGATGTAGTTGTCTCTAAGTGTTTTAGCTTCCTTATATTTATATCTGGTTGTGGTGTTGGGATTTCTGAGGTATCTGTTCCTAGCATTTATAAGACGTACTAGAAGCTCTTCTGTTTTTTGCTTGGTTTGTTTTTTAAATGATGCAGCGTAAGTTGATATGGTTCCCCTCAGAACTGCCTTGGCCGTTTCCCAAAATAAGAGAGGGTCGTCTATGTGTTCTCTATTAAGATCCATGTATGTGTGCCATTCTCCAAGGATATGCCTATAGAAGTTTGGGTCTCTATATAGGTAAGTTGGGAAAATCCATTTATTTGGTGTGCGAGCATTGCCACCCGCGCGGAACTTGATTCCTATAGGAGCGTGGTCGGAGATTGTGATAGGGTCAACCACAGCCTCTGCAACTCTTGGGCAGAAGCTTGAGGAAACCAGAAAATAGTCTAATCTCGAAAGAGTGTCCTTTGCCACAGACATACATGTAAATTCTCTACTTTCTGGGTGTTTGGCTCTCCACACATCTTGCAAGTTCAGAGATCTCGCCAATGTGCGTATAATCAGTGACTCCTTTTTTGAGTTTTGTACTCTGTGTGCTGATGGGGTGATTCTGGCTGGGTTAGAAAATCTGTCAGCGGGGACCTGTGGGGCAATATTAAAATCTCCTCCAATGAGGAGAGGTAAGGTGGTAAACTTCAACATTTCTGAGTGTAGTGTCTTCCAGAACATTTGCTTCTGGGTTTGCGGTCCATATACACCAACTAGAGCAAAAGACAACCCCCCCACTTCTAGCTGAATCATAATATATCTACCTTCTTGATCAATTAGTGTTTTGGTAATAGTGTATTGCAAAGACTTCTTAAACAGGACCGCTACCCCTCTAGCCCTCCTTTGTTCATATGGCGTATAAATAACTTCTCCCACCCAACTCTGCCTCAGCTTCTGGTGTTCTAGTTGTGAAAGGTGTGTCTCTTCCAGAATGGCAATGTCAGTTCCTCTAGTGTGTAAATACCTTAATATTGATCTACGCTTTTGGGGGGACGTGATACCTCCCACATTCCAACTCATGATAGACAAGTTACTACATGCCATGAGGGATTGTGACATGTGCTTGATATGCAGGTGTACGTGTTATTGTGGAGAGATGTGCTATGGCAATTGTGAAATACCTTGGGAGTTTTGTTAGTGTTGTGACAATGTTCTTCCGACTATGAATAATTTCCCCTCTAACTGGATCCCCGGGAGAGAGGCAAGCATCCTGTTGGCTAGATAAAAAAGAAGTGAATAAATAACATGCAAAACAGTTTTGAAAAAACAATGACATTTCTATCAAGTCACACCAATTTTCCTTCAACACTTGATTGGTGTGCATAGTGCAATTTTGTGTGTGCAGTACACTTCCCCTTGATTCTGAGTTTCCTGATGTAAGGCAAGTTTATATATTCTTAGTTCCTATTCCTTCCTTCTCTTTTCTCTTTTACTTCTTCCCCTTTTGTGGGTACTTTCAGCCCAAGAAATTGAGCTACTGAGAAATGTCATAAATATAGCGGTCTTCACTATCTATTATGAGTAGTTAGTTATTTAGTTAGTTAGTTACCTCCCCAGATCCCCTTTCTAGCAGCTATGATAAGTACATAAATATTCAGGGGAGGGTCGCCTTCCACCTCTCCAATTCAGGCTTACCTCAATTAGTGGCCATTTCTAAGAACTGCAACTCTACAGGTACTGAGTGTCTTCTCACTGACCAGTTCTAATAATCTTTTGAAAAGGGCTACTTTCACTTCGCTAAGATCAGTATTACCTATTCTATCATGAATATTACGGCATCTTGACTAAGAAAATCTTAGGTAAATGTAGTGTATCATAGCAACATTAAAGGAAAAGTATGAACTGTTGAACAAATATGAAAAGAAAAAAAAAACAACATCAAACCCTCTCCATGATAGGAGTACTTGCTAAAATAGTTAACCTGTTGTTGGTCTAGGTTTGTCCCGCTCTCATAAGCATATGTCAGATAATAAGAGTCGTTATTTATTGTCTCTTGGGACTTATTTATCCCTCTCAGGTGTCATCTGGTGCGGGAACTTTTTCCTGTCTCAGGAATTTCTGGAGTTGTCTAGGGTCTTCAAAGAATTTAACCCCTTGCTGGGTCTGAAGCTTGAGTTTCGCAGGAAACATTAGGGAAAAGGTGCGACCAGCCTCTGTTAGTGATTTACAATAAGGTGAGAACTCCCTTCTCCTTCTAGATATTTCCGCTGAGTAGTCTTGGAATATCAGAATTTTCTTACCCTCAAAACTTAGGGGTGAGGACTGACGATAGGCTCTCAGAAGTAGAATTTTGTCCTTGAAATTAAGGTACCGGATCATTACTTGCCGTGGCCCTCTCACATTTTTCTGGTCTTGGCTAGAGCTGCCTACCCTATGAGCTCTCTCAACAATACATGGTATGTCTTCAGGCCTCAAGTGTAGCAAAGTGGGTAGGGTTCGTTCAGCAAACTCAATTAGGTCTGTATTTGGCACAGTTTCTGGGAGACCGACAATGCGCAGGTTGTTGCGCCTCGAGCGGTTTTCGAGGTCGTCAACTTTATCTAGCAATAGCTTGTTCTGGGCCTCTAGTGCTCTGATCTTTGTAGAACTCTCTCGTTGCAAGACTTCTCCATCTCCAACTCTCTGCTCCACGTGTTGGAGTCTAGATGAAAAGGACTTAAAATCAGATGAAAGTGAGTCCATCCCTGTCTGTAGTTGCTCTATCTTGGGTAGAAATAGGGCCGAGATTTGAGAAACAATTGGGTGAGTGTCCGTCAGACCCTCATCCATTATCTCTGCGGTCATGTTTTCTGCAGCGTGTACCTCGGCAGTTGAGAAAGACAGTTCCGGCTAACTAGGAAGACGCTCCAAACAGTGGTAAGTAAATTCAAAAGATTTCTTAATTCAAAGCACTGTGCACTAAAAACAAAGAGCGGACAATAGCTAGAAATGACCTCCACCCAAATCAAGTAGTGGTCACATAAAGGCAGTAACAGCAGACGCGTTTCATGCGGGTCCACCGCACTTGATCACTGCTTAGCATAAGAAACTGCCTATAGTCTATTTAAAGGGGCATATAATTAGGCAATTAACATCATATGTGTCCAACTTAGTAATTCATAAAGCCTTAAACAATTAATCCCTAATTCATAGACTGTAATGTACAGGACACAGGAAGGTTTGCACACACAACAATACAAGTTTATACTTATATAAACAATCAAAAACAACAAAAAACAACAAAAATAACAAAACATGAAAGGGGAGCAAAGTAGATAATCGATTCAATCTCAAGAAAAATTACAAACAATTATTATTATATATACATAGTTTCTAATTCATGATTTATAATATTTAATTTTTAATTATTAATTTTTATAATTCTTATAATTTAGTGAACAGTAACAGATGAAAGAAGGGGCAAATGAGGTATCATATATTGTTGATACTATTATTTAATTATAACTCAAATTCAAATTTAATTTTAATTTCAATTCAAATATTGGCTTAATTGCTATAGTACACAAAAACCAAAAAAATTTTTGTGTTTATTTAAACAAAGAGATTGACATCGGCTTCAACATTCAAGCCAAGAGGGGTCCTAGTATTGAGATGAAAAATCCATCTAACCTCCTTTTTGCTTAAATAATGTTCTCTGTCCCCACCTCTCTTGGAGAAAGGAACATGATCAATTGCTTGGAAATTTGCCAGGCTAGAATTTCCCAAATGTTCAAATTTAAAATGGGTGGCAACAGAGGTGAACACATCAGGGTCCTCAATGTCCCTGATGTGCTCCAACACCCGATCTCTTAACCTCCTCTTGGTTTTCCCCAAATATTGTATTTTACATTCTTTGCACGTCATAAGATAGACTATATGTGTGGAATTGCAGTTTAGTCTAAATTTAATTTTATATTCTTTGTTAGTACTATGGGACACAAAACTGTCTCCCTCCGTTACGTAGTCACATGTTTTACATCTGGTAGCCCTACATCTATAGAAACCCATCCTAGGTTTCAACCAAGATTGTATCTTCCTGTCAGGCAGGGAAGAGGGGGCCACATAATCTCTTATAGTCAAGGCTTTTTTAGGTACAAATTTTATACCTTCTGCCACTACTTTTTCTAATACAGTATCTGTATGAAGAATCGGGAGGCTTTCACGAATGATGTCACAAACTTCTCGGAACTCCAGACTGTATGGAGTACTGAAAATGATATTTTTACAGACATCATTAGCCTTTCCCTCTCTTTCAACTTTCCTATATACGAGAAGGTCCTCTCGTGGTATAGCATCAACTATCTCTTTTGTATTTAGTAGAAGGGCATCCTTATACCCTCTTTCAAGAAGTCTGTCGTGCAGTTTTTTACTTTGTTGCTGATACAAAGATTCATTCGAACAAATACGTTTTGTACGAATGAATTGACTTTTGGGAATAGCATTCAAAACGTGTTTTGGATGACAAGATTTATAATTGAGAATTGTGTTCCCACTGGTGGGTTTGCGATACAAATTAGTAACAATGTTATTTCCTTCAATCGTTAGCTCAATGTCAAGAAACTGTATTTTAAGAGGGTCCTGAACCCCCACAAAAATAAGATTGAAGTTATTGCAATTCAAATAATCAAAAAAGGAAATTGTTGATTTCTCATCTCCATCCCAAATAAATAATAAGTCATCTATATAGCGACCAAAGTAAACTATATGATGACGGAAAGGATTACTATCTGCATAGACGTGGAACTGCTCCCACCATCCCATATAGAGATTGGCGTAGGAAGGGGCAAACTTTGCCCCCATAGCCGTTCCACGTCTCTGCAGATAGTAAGATCCCTCAAACAAAAAATAATTGTGGGAGAGAAGAAATTCAATGACACAAACAAGAAAATGTTTGTAGTCTTCAGAATAATTCGACATTCTATTCAGAATGTGTGAAATAGATTGCAGTCCCAAATGATGGGGAATCGATGTATACAGTGATGATACATCTACTGTTATAAACCGATAAGATGGTTTCCATTGTATGGATTGCATGGCACATAGCACCTGTGTGGAATCTTTAATATAACTAGTCAAATCACCCACCAAGGGTTGCAAAAATAAATCCACCAACTCAGAGGTGGGCTCCAAAAGAGAGCCCACTCCTGATATGATGGGTCGGCCAGGGGGATGAACCTCGTCCTTATGTAGCTTTGGGAGGAAATAGAAGATGGGTACTCTAGGGTTTTGTTTTAATAGGTAATCCATTTGAATATCCTTTATCAAACCTATTTGTTTTCCCAACAGTAATACCCTCTCCAATCTCCTCCCAAACACAAAAGTAGGATCAGAATCCAGTTTTTCATAGACCTCAGCATCCCTAAGCTGTCGTTTAGCCTCAAAAAGGTAGTACTCCCTGTCCATGACAACGACATTCCCACCTTTGTCAGATGCCTTAATGACTATATTGTGGTTTTCTTTTAGGGATGCCAAGGCCTTGAAATGTTTGTCACTGAGATTTTTATTGAACCTATTTGATTTTTTCTTTTTTCTAGATTCAACTTTACAAGACAGAGCTATCAATTTTTTCTCAATTGTTCTTTGAAAAACATCTATATTTTTACCCCTAGTATGTACGGGGTAAAAATTACTTTTTCTATTTAATCTCACCTCAGGATGAGTTTCTCCCTGTGCAGTGTTACAACCCATATTGTCATCCATTAATTGCATTAACTCAGTAAGTGTGCACTGATCATCAAAATTTAGTGCATTGGATGCACTATCAGAGCCAGATTTAACCAAATCATCCGCAATGCCCACAGTTTCCTCCACATTACCATCTTCCACAAAAAAATGTTTTTTCAATGTGAGTTTTCTCACAAAACTGTTTACATCTAAGATGGTATCAAAGAGGCTGAAGTGGGTAGTCGGAGAGAAATTCAAACCCTTACTTAAAACCTCCTCTTCATACTTGTTAAGTTCATACTGTGACAGATTAATTACATTACCTCGGCAGCCACTTTAGATTTCCTTTCTTGGTGCTTCTGCCTGTTAGACATGGTGCCGGTAGTTTTGACAAAGCTGGAGTAGTATTTCTGCATGCACCTATCCGGAATTTTATTCTCGCCCCCAGTAGTGAAAATCAGACAGATAAAAGAGTCTCTAGGCCTAGCTATTATTTGCTGGTGTTCTGGTCTCCCTTAGGTAGCTTGTGCCTTTAACTTTTATGCATTTGCAGAATGTAGGGGTTCAGTGCACTGCTTGTTTTTTTATATCACATTCGGTAGTTTTTCAGCATCCTCCCACCCCAGAAGGCCCCAGGGGGATGCCCGCATATCTGGCAAGTTCAGTTCAGTGAATTGTCCAAGTGGCAAGAGGAGGAAAATATATACCACTGGGCAAAAGAGGTTATCTAATGTAGCACACAGTCCGTTCTATGTCTTAATATCTGTCTTTAGTGTGTCAGGTTCTGGTGCGGTGTTTTTGAGAATGTGCGTACGGCTATGGCCACGTGGAGCGGCAGCTGGGGACTAATTAAATTGCGTAGTTCTGTTTTCCCCTCTTTTCAGCCTGCTCACCATCTGAAAGTTATGTCCTCCACTTTCCCAAGCCCTTTCCTCAGCTTTACCAGGGGACGGGGGCTATTAGTAGTATTCTCTGCCTCAAGGCCCTTGTGTCATGCCCTTTTCAGGTTCCCAGCAGGATAAAAGGTATAGTGGGTAAAATGGCGGCCGGAGCGCCGCTTTGCCACTCACCACCAGCTGCCCTCACCGTCCGTGCTTATCTCTCACCCTCGAATGGTGTGTCTTGTCAGATCAGCCCCACCAGAGCCGACCGCTGTCTTTCTTTCCTCTGCCGTCCTGTTGTTTCTCTGACCGTTTCCACGGTCTCTCGCCTTCCGCTTTAATTCTTTCCTTCCTCACCGGTGGGGGAGCGGATCTACTATGCTCCTTGTTATTTGATGCCGGGCAGGTATATAAAGTAGTTCTGCCAAGGATTCTAACTTATCCGGCCGTAATTTTGGTAATAGGCTTAAGTTGTGGGCCAGTTTTCCCGGAGCTCCACAGACTTGCGTCCTCTCACATCGGCCGCCCACCGGAAGTCCGTAATTTTGATCTTTACTCAGAGAATCGGCAGTACAGCTCAAAATATTTACTAAATCACTGCTCATTTTCAGCACATTTACACAAAGTATATCTTTGTGCACACAAAGTTAATGCTTTATTAGAATATCTAGCAGTATCTGCCATCAAAACCAGTGCAAATAGTGCTTAATTGTTTTAGTTACAAATAAATATTTTGCACTGCTGTAAAAGTGGTACAGAAAAAAACATTTACAACACGAGTAAGTAAAGCACTTAGCAGTAAAGATAAATACTGGTAGTTATCACTAAGAAGAAAATTACACATCCAAGACAAGTACTGAGAACCAGTCAGCAACATAAATCTGATTTACTTTACTTTTAGAAAATGAATTTATAAAGGTACAGATAAAATACCTTGGGACTTTAATATAACATTTTTAGTTATTACTATTTCCATGTAGTTTAGTTTAATACTCCTCAAAGCTGTACATTTGCACACTGTTGACTTCTCAATGCTAAACCTGCTTCATATATTTCCCTATTTGGCTTAAACAAATGCAAAACAAATACTAACTTAAATTGACAGTGAAGTTTGAATTCAACTTTTTTTTTTTTTTTTTTAATTGAGATTTAAAACAGAGCAAGCAAACATTACATAGCCATAAAATCTGTACACAAAAAAATACAAACATTTTCCATATATATGGCTTGTATAATGAAATCACAATTGACAAAAAACATTTTATAAGGTCAAATTTAACAATATTAATGAACATAGTGCTTACCGCTCAAATTAAATGCCCCCTAATTAGCCTCTGAGGCCACTCTTGGACCTCCTAGCTCTATTGGAAACGTGATGGTACAAAGGGCATCCATGAACAATACGAGACCACTTTTGGATCTCAAATGGTTAATCTCATTTTTTCTTTTCTTTGTATTCAAATATGTTACATAAAACAAATATGGTATATGTAAATCACGTTAGATAGGAATGAAACAAAACAATATAAACCAATGGAGAGCTATCGTGGGTCAGCTTAAGTACTTATGGGGTTGTAAGAGGTCAGGGAGCTTATTAGTATAACCAATGGGGTGATCTTGATATCTTGGGGTTTATAGTTGTAACTTCTAATGGGAGTGGGTGCTTTGAAATATATCTCTTGGCCCATACAGCAGTTAAATAACGTAAACACTGGTCATTGGAAATAATGCATAAAGATTCTTAGTGGCTCAGCTAAAATATATATGGGATTACAAGTTAAACGCAGGCAAGATTATTTAATTAGTATGTGCCGTTAACTGAAAGGTGTAGATCTTCATGTGGAATCATCAAATTACCGCTTCATGATTAAAGCTTACATATAGCTAGGGTTACATGGGAGGAAAGGAGAAAAAGAATAACATGGAGGCATAATAGGCACAGTATATAATTGCCCTTATGTAAATTTGCAGTCTCAATCTCAAAAGTATCCTAGAGCAGGTACAGATGATACATAAAATATGGCTGACATTATAGGTTGCCAAATATATACTTTAAACCCATAGAACTAGAAAAGTTGAAGTGTAAAGTGAAAGTCTCAGGTACTTTTGTGAAACTGAACAACTTCACTGTCTAAACTAGTGGCAGGTACCTAAAAAAAAAAAGGTTTGTGGTATAATCTATAACTTGGGTGTTAAATTGAATCTATAGCCACTATTGGGCTAGGTATAGCATGAAAGAATAAATATAGATAACACCAAACTATGTAAAATATATAAACAATAGGTAAAATGAGTCTCCGGTCCCAAATGATATCCATGTTAATCACTAAACCCCACCTCACTAGTTCTGTAAACTTCAGCATTAACAGACCTTTTACTTCTATTTAGCAGACTTGTGGAGACTGAAAATATTGTTATTTGCACAAAACATAAGAGGATGAACCACTACTGATATATATAAAGAAATTCTATTAACTGACATCTCAACTGAGCTTATCTAGGTCTCAGTAAGGGATAAGGTATATCTCTGTGTGCATAATATACAATGTAGATGCCATGCCACCTCTACCTCTGGCATCACAGCAAAGTGTGAAACAAAAAGGAGGGACACAGTAAATTGGCTTATATATACAGTACCTTTTAACTATGCAGTTTGAGTATAAGAACTGGAGACTCCACAAACCTTTAACTGTTGCTATACTGGCAAATATGTAATAAGAGTAAATGTAGTCTCTCTAGACTATGACAAGGAAATACATTACTGTTGTCTAAAATGGTGCAAGCTATTCATGCGACTTTGCTTTGTAAAAAAGGCAGTCTCCCCAACATCCGGCTTAGTTGCCTTCATAAGGGTATAGTTAAAGTCTAAATATGCGGACTTCAAAGAGTGAGGTGACATGTCTGGTAACCAGATGATAGTTGAATGGGTAGCAGTTCATGTCCGCAAAGTACTTTAGAGTTGCCACAATATACGTACTGTGGATGTCTGTCAGCAGGAGCAAAATCATCAACCCACACCTACCTTCTTCATAGTGTTTAATAACCTGTGAGGGAAGAAGTCTCATAAAGTGGAACGCTCTGTAGATCCGCTAAGGTAACTATATCCCTGTAGGTTTGCGGGCAGCCGAGCTTGGTCTTCTCAAAGTTGGGGTTAGCCACTCTCTCAAGCCCTACAATGTGAGCTCCCCAAAGATTTATGTCTTCATGACCACCATCCTCCGTCTCAGCGCACACAGGCAAAATCTCCCTCACTAGCATTATCGGAGACGGTGACAAAAATCTCCCCATGCTTCCATCGGGGACTTCCTTCGTCATTCTGGGGATCTGATGCATATTGTTGTTCCCCCGCTGACCGGGCAACGTCTCTGCATCTACCTCTGCATCCAGTGTATACTCCTCTCTCTGCAGGCGCTGTGCGGACATCAATGCTTTTAGCAGGACGCTCTTTGATTCCCCCCGCAAGTGGGAGGTAGAGGCTTGCTCAGCTTCTTTTTCTATACTGTCCGGCATAAAATTGGCAGCCATATTTTGTGGGGACTGGTCTGGACAATCCGGTTTTAGTCTCCTAACGACTTGGACAGATGCAAAGAGATCACACAGCTCCTGTGTCAGGTTCCGGTAGTGTTCATCAATGAGCTGGGTTATCTGAAACTCCCATCGGTTTTTAGCCTCCATTTGCAATGTATATTTTTGCAATATTGTCGGTAGGTCTGGTTAGACAATTCCTTCTGTAAATATGCAGGCAGACTATCCTTGTCTGGCAGTAGCAATCCTAGTACAGGATACCATAACCCCGGCAATGGGGGGGGGTCACAACTTTCTATTTTACTTCTATTTCATGTGCGTCATTCTCTTTACATCCTTTGCTGGAAAGCTTACTTAGGTAGGCTTGACACTGGCTCACTTGATGTGTTCCGCTAGCTCCCAGAAGTGCATTGCTGCTCCTTTGATAACTGTAAACTCTATAGGAATCATAAAAGTAGAATTTTAGGTTTATGTCCCTTTTTTAATGACTTGTTTTCTGCAGACTCGAGTCTGTTTTATCTCCTCCAAATATAAAAACAATTGCAGTAAACAAGATGCTTATTTTAAAAATGTTTAAACTTGGCTGGTATGTTATTCTATAGCAAGACTGCAAGAAATGTCTTGTAATTACAAGGTTTGTCTTTTGTTCACTTTTGGGGTTTAAGTATTAAATGGACACTGAACCAAAAAATTTTCTTTCGTGATTCATATAGAGCATGCAATTTTAAGAAACTTTCTAATTTACTCCTATTAAATTTTCTTCATTTTCTTGTTATTTTTATTTGAAAAGCAAGAATGTAAGTTAAGATGCCGGCCCATTTTTGGTGAACAAACTGGGTTGTTCTTGCTGATTGGTGGATTAATTTAACCGACCAATAAAGTGCTGTCCACCGTACTGAACCCAAAAATAGCTTAGATGCCTTCTTTTCTCCAACATAGGTGTGTCCGGTCCACGGCGTCATCCTTACTTGTGGGATATTCTCTTCCCCAACAGGAAATGGCAAAGAGCCCAGCAAAGCTGGTCACATGATCCCTCCTAGGCTCCGCCTACCCCAGTCATTCTCTTTGCCGTTGCACCGGCAACATCTCCACGGAGATGGTTAAGAGTTTTTTGGTGTTTTTTTCAATCAGACAACATGACGACAGTTGCATATATCAACCATCAGGGGGGAACAAGGAGTTCCCTGGCGATGGAGGAAGTGACCAAGATAATTCAATGGGCGGAGGATCACTCCTGCCACTTGTCTGCATTCCACATCCCAGGAGTGGAAAATTGGGAAGCGGATTTTCTGAGTCGTCAGACATTCCATCCGGGGGAGTGGGAACTCCATCCGGAAATCTTTGCCCAAATAACTCGATTATGGGGCATTCCAGACATGGATCTGATGGCCTCTCGTCAGAACTTCAAGGTTCCTTGTTACGGGTCCAGATCCAGGGATCCCAAGGCGACTCTAGTAGATGCACTAGTAGTACCTTGGACCTTCAACCTAGCTTATGTATTCCCACCGTTTCCTCTCATTCCCAGGCTGGTAGCCAGGATCAATCAGGAGAGGGCTTCGGTGATCTTGATAGCTCCTGCGTGGCCACGCAGGACTTGGTATGCAGACCTGGTGAATATGTCATCGGCTCCACCATGGAAGCTACCTTTGAGACAGGACCTTCTTGTTCAAGGTCCATTCGAACATCCGAATCTGGTTTCCCTCCAACTGACTGCTTGGAGATTGAACGCTTGATTTTATCAAAGCGTGGGTTTTCAGATTCTGTAATAGATACTCTGATTCAGGCTAGAAAGCCTGTAACTAGAAAAATTTACCATAAGATATGGAAAAGATATATCTGTTGGTGTGAATCGAAAGGATTCCCATGGAACAGGATAAAAATTCCTAAGATTCTATCCTTTCTACAAGAAGGTTTGGAGAAAGGATTATCTGCAAGTTCTCTGAAGGGACAGATCTCTGCTTTATCTGTTTTACTTCACAAAAGGCTGGCAGCTGTGCCAGACGTTCAAGCGTTTGTTCAGGCTCTGGTTAGAATCAAGCCTGTTTACAGACCTTTGACTCCTCCCTGGAGTCTTAATCTAGTTCTTTCAGTTCTTCAAGGGGTTCCGTTTGAACCCTTACATTCCGTAGATATTAAGTTATTATCTTGGAAAGTTTTGTTTTTGGTTGCTATTTCTTCGGCTAGAAGAGTTTCTGAGTTATCTGCTCTGCAGTGTTCTCCGCCCTATCTGGTGTTCCATGCAGATAAGGTGGTTATGCGTACTAAGCCTGGTTTTCTTCCGAAAGTGGTTTCCAACAAAAATATTAACCAGGAGATAGTTGTACCTTCTTTGTGTCCGAATCCAGTTTCAAAGAAGGAACGTTTGTTACACAATTTGGACGTGGTCCGTGCTCTAAAATTCTATTTAGAGGCCACTAAAGATTTCAGACAAACATCTTCTTTGTTTGTTGTTTATTCTGGTAAAAGGAGAGGTCAAAAAGCAACTTCTACCTCTTTCTTTTTGGCTTAAAAGCATTATCCGATTGGCTTATGAGACTGCCGGACGGCAGCCTCCTGAAAGAATCACAGCTCATTCCACTAGGGCTGTGGCTTCCACATGGGCCTTCAAGAACGAGGCTTCTGTTGACCAGATATGTAAGGCAGCGACTTGGTCTTCACTGCACACTTTTGCCAAATTTTACAAATTTGATACTTTTGCTTCTTCGGAGGCTATTTTTGGGAGAAAGGTTTTGCAAGCCGTGGTGCCTTCCATTTAGGTGACCTGATTTGCTCCCTCCCTTCATCCGTGTCCTAAAGCTTTGGTATTGGTTCCCACAAGTAAGGATGACGCCGTGGACCGGACACACCTATGTTGGAGAAAACAGAATTTATGTTTACCTGATAAATTACTTTCTCCAACGGTGTGTCCGGTCCACGGCCCGCCCTGGTTTTTTTAATCAGGTCTGTTGAATTATTTTTTCTAACTACAGTCACCACGGTACCATATGGTTTCTCCTATGCATATTTCCTCCTGTACGTCGGTCGAATGACTGGGGTAGGCGGAGCCTAGGAGGGATCATGTGACCAGCTTTGCTGGGCTCTTTGCCATTTCCTGTTGGGGAAGAGAATATCCCACAAGTAAGGATGACGCCGTGGACCGGACACACCGTTGGAGAAAGTAATTTATCAGGTAAACATAAATTCTGTTTTTCAAATAAGGATTTCAAGAGAAAGAAGAAAACTTGATAATAGGAGTAAATTAGAAAGTTAATTAAAATTGCATGCTGTATCTGAATCACGAAAAGAAAAAAAATTAAGGTTAAGTGTCCCTTTAAGGGTGTTGGTTGCGGGGTTATTTTAAATAGATTTTTTTTTTAAAGACATATTTGAATATCTAAAAGCAGGAAAAAGTCATCCCATTGAACAATCGCAGCACGTGAGATGTTCTGTTTTACGGAGTAAAGAGAAATGGTTAGCATTGTTTGTGTATGAGATGTGGTTTTAGAGAGTAAATGTAGAGAAAAGTGCACAATGTGAAATATAAGGATGCTAGGATTATGATCAACAGGACTGGCACATGTAAAGTATATGGCAATTTTCAGAGAGGGGCATAATAATATTGTATATTGCAATGCTATTTTACTATGCATAATTAAACATTTATATTAAATTCCCAAAGTGCTTATTTTATGTCCCTTTTATAGGTAGTAATATATATCATCTGCAGTTTCTAACTAGTCCAGGACTTTTTTAAAGGGCTAATGAAGTCAAAATTAAAACTTTAATAAATTTAGATAAAGCATGTTATTTTAAATAACGTTCCATTTTTTTTTTCTATTATCCTTTGTTGAAGAGTAAAGTTAGGTAGGGTCAGGAGCCAATGACAAGAGGCATATACATGTAGCCACCAGTCATCCGCTTGCTCCCAGTATTTCATTGCTGCTCCTGAGCTTTTCTATATTCTTCAACAAAGAATGACAAGAGAAAAATACATTTGATCAAAGTCAATTGGAAATTTTGTTTAATATCGCATGCTCTATTTGAATCATACAATTTTTTGACTTTAATGCTTTAATGATTCTTTAAACTGTCCAGTGTATGTATATATGTATGTATATGTATATATATATATAAATATATATATATATATATATATATATATATAAATAAAAATTCACTCATGGTTAGTGTTTGGCTGAATCCATTTATTATGAATCAACTGTGTTTACTCTTTTTAAATCATAATGACAGCAGAAACTACCCAAATGACCCTGATCAAAAGTTTACATACCCTGGTGATTTTGGCCTGATAACATGCACACAAGTTGACACAAAGGGGTTTGAATGGCTATTAAAGGTAACCATCCTCACCTGTGATCTGTTTTCTTGTAATTAGTGTGTGTATAAAAGGTCAATGAGTTTCTGGACTCCTGACAGACCCTTGTATCTTTCATCCAGTGCTGCACTGACAATTCTGGATTCTGAGTCATGGGGAAAGCAAAAGAATTGTCAAAGGATCTGAGTGAAAAGGTAGCTGAACTGTATAAAACAGGAAAGGGATATAAAAAGATATCCAAGGAATTGAGAATGCAAATCAGCAGTGTCCAAACTCTAATAAAGAAGTGGAAAATAAGGCGTTCTGTTGAAACCAAACCATGGTCAGGTAGACCAACTAAAATTTCAGCCACAACTGCCAGGAAAATTGTTCGGGACGCAAAGGCAAACCCACAAATACAGGACATGTGGTGTGGCTGTTCCAAGATGCACAATAAGGAGGCACTTGAAGAAAGATGGGCTGCATGGTCGAGTTGCCAGAAGAAAGCCATTACTACGCAAATGCTACAAAGTATCCCACTTTCAATACGCCAAACAGCACAGAGACGAGCCACAAACCTTCTCGCACTAAGTCATTTTTATAGCGATGAGACCAAAATTTAGCTTTTTGATATATATATATATATATATATATATATATATATTTTATATATTTTATATATGTGTATATATATATATGTATATATGTGTTGTGTATGTATATGTATATATATATTTTTTGTATATGTGTGTGTATGTATGTATGTGTGTGTATATGTATATATATATATATATATATATGCGCTTGGGAATGTATAGCTGGGACAAATAAGAAGTGTACCTGGATACACATGCAGTATGCTATATTTTGATGGTATTATTACATACGTTTATATAATACAGTATAATGTATAGGTACAGTTTGAGTATAGTATATTGGTAGAATAATCAGTTTCCAATATATAAAACAATACCAGTATCACCAAGGTACAGTGCTAGTCCAGCATGTTACTTGTAAGTTTATATAGGTAGTCAGTAACACAGTCACTTAATGACCAGTCTTCTAACAGTTCCCAAGTGCCTGCAGGGTCTCTGCTGCTTCTTCTGGAAATGAGAGTGTCCTCTTGAGCAAGTGGATCCTCTCAGTAAGATTCTGCAATAGTGAAGGATAGAGAAGCGCATAAGAAAGGCACTCCTAGTGAAGCCTGTTTACACCAATAGATGGACTAGTAAAACTTATAATAGAACCACTCACGTGATTTGACCTCACTCCATATGAGGTATAGATAAGACACAGGTTATAGTTGTTATCTCCTTCTGCTCGCCTCCTTCAGCTTCCCCCTTAGGTTTTTTTACTGTAGTGATCCAGTCTCTGTGTTTCCCAGTTGTTGTTTGTGGAGGGTTAATCCACAGCTTGTAACTTTGTTTTTAATCCAAAGAAATGTTGATGATTTAATTTCCAAATAGACAAATCCAACTTAGAATAAATCCAAAAAAGGACTCAGGTGGTGCTGATTATCCTCTGTTAGGGGGATCCCAGTGTTCAAGCAGGTAGGGTAATCTGGTGGGATGGGGAGAGAGCAGGAACTCCTGGAGGATCCCAGAGATTGCAGAACAGGGTCAGGCTGAGCAGAAATGGTATAAGAAGTGCTGTCAGGCTGAGCAGACACAGCTGTAGAAGAAAGGATTGCTGCGCAGACAATGATTAGGCAATAGGACAAAATAGCTACTGCTGGACAGGGCTCTGAGAAAGTGCCTGCTCACCATAGCAGGAATGTGAGATATATATATATATATATATATATATATATATATATATATATATATATATATATATATATATATATATATATATATATATATATTTCTCCTACATTGGTGTGTCCGGTCCACGGCTTCATCCTTACTTGTGGGATATTCTCATTCCCTACAGGAAGTGGCAAAGAGAGCACAACAGCAGAGCTGTCCATATAGCTCCCCCTCTAGCTCCGCCCCCCAGTCATTCTCTTTGCCGCTCTGTACAAGTAGCATCTCCACGGGGGTGGTAAAGAGTATGTGGTGTTAGTTGTAGTTTTTTATTTCTTCTATCAAGAGTTTGTTATTTTAAAATAGTGCCGGTTTGTACTATTTACTCTGCAACAGAAAATGAAGAAGATTTCTGTTAAAGAGGAGTATGATTTTAGCACCAGTAACTAAAATCCATTGCTGTTCCCACGCAGGATTGTTGAAACCAGAGAACATCAGTTGGGGGGAACAGTTTGCAGGCTTATCTGCTTAAGGTATGATCAGTCATTTTTCTAACAAGACCATGTAATGCTAGAAGACTGTCAAATTCCCTCTGGGATAGGTAAGCCATTTTTTCTTAGACTCTGTATAAAATGATGGCTTATATTTAGGGCTCTATGCTGGTTGACACTATTGTGGGCTTTAAAATCGATTGCTTTTTAGCATGTTTTTCACTATAAATAAGGTGTTTTTTCAGACTTTAAAACACTTTTGGGGTTTAATTTCGGCCTGGTTTTTATTTGGACACCTAAATCTAGTCAGAAAGGCCCCTCCACTCTGGAATGAAGAGGGAGGAGGCCTCATTTTCAGGCCTCAATTGCGCAGTTGATTTTGCCTAGGCAGTCCATGCAGCTTCATGTGGGGCATCAGAAGGATTCCAGAGAGGCTTATTTCCTACTAAAATAATCCCTAAGCAAGGTAAAGACTACAGGGGAAGCTGTAGCATAGTACTGTAGTGTGTTAACCGGTTAATAACTGTTATTAGCTCCGGTTTGGGCATTAAGGGGTTAATTGGTCTGAAAATTTGTGTGCAATCTTTTCAAAGCATTAAGGCTCTGTGGTGAAAATTTCATTAAAATCGGATGTATATTTCATGGTTTTTTGATGTGTCGGTAATAATGTGTGCTCTTTTATTATTTAAAGAGACAGTAACGTTTTTGTCAAAGATAATTTTTATTGCATTGTATTTCTGTTTAAGCCTGTCAAACATGTCTGAATCTTCAGATAGACTATTTTCTGTATGTCCAAAGGCCAAGGTGGTTCCCCCATTAAATTTATGTGTGCAGTGTGCCATAGCGTCCAACTAGCTTAAGGACAGTACAATCACACTTAAAAATATAGCCCAAGATGATTCTTTAGCTGAAGGTAGTGAAGATAGCTTGCTTTCCTCTCCTTCTGTGTCAACACCAGCCATGCCCGCACAGGCGATGCCCAGTACATCTAGCGCACCAATTGCGATTACTATGCAACAATTAGCATTTTTTATCCGAACTACCAGCCTTTCCTAGGAAGCGTGATTGCTCAGTTTTAAACACAGACAATGAGCAAGCAGACACAGAGGATAATTTATCTGTAGTGCCCTCACATCAAGCTGACTTGGCGGTGAGGGAGGGCCTGTCTGAGGGAGAAATTTCTGACAGGAAAGGTTTGTCAGCAGGCAGAGCCTGATACTATAACATTTAAATTTAAGCTAGAACACCTCCGCGCCCTACTTAAGGAGGTCCTAGCTGCACTTGATGATTGAGATCCTTTGGTGATCCCAGAAAAATTGTGTAAAATGGACAATTTCCTAGAGGTCCCAGTACACACTGATGCGTTTCCGATACCTAAGATGGCGGATATAGTGTCTAAGGAGTGGGAGAAGCCAGGTGTTCCTTTTGTTCCCCCTCCTATATTTAAGAAAATGTTCCCCATTGTTGACCCCAGAAGGGACGCATGGCAGACGGTCGCTAAGGTAGAGGGGGCAGTTTTAACGTTAGCTAAGTGCACAACTATTCCAATAGAGGACAATTGCGCTTTCAAAGATCCTATGGATAAAAAATTAGAAGGGTTGCTTAATAAAAATTTTGTTCAGCAAGGTTTCCTTCTTCAACCAATTTCGTGCATTATTCCTGTCACCACGGCGGCGTCTTTTTGGTTCGATGAACTAGAAAATTCGCTCCAGAAGGAGACTCCATATGATGAAGTCATGGACAGAATTCACGCACTGAAGTTGGCTAATTCCTTTATTTTAGATGCCGCTTTTCAATTAGCTAAATTAGCTGCGATAAATTCAGGTCTTGCAATAGTGGCGCGCAGGGCGCTTTGGCTAAAATCTTGGTCGGCGGATGTGTCGTCCAAAACAAAACTGCTTACTATTCCTTTCAAGGGTAAGACCCTATTCGGGCCAGAATTGAAAGAGATTATTTCATCTCTGGGGGAAAGGGCCATGCCCTTCCACAGGATAGACCTTTCAAAGCAAAAAATAAGTCTAATTTTCGTTCCTTTCGCAATTTCAGGAACGGACCGGCTCCTAGCTCTACAGCCTGTAGACAAGAGGGTAACACTTCCCAGCCCAAACCAGCATGGAAACTATTGCAAGGCTGGAACAAGGGGAAACAGGCCAAGAAGCCTGCTGCTGCTACCAAATCAGCATGAAAGGATAGCCCCCGATCCGGGACCGGATCTGGTAGGGGGCAGACTCTCTCTCTTTGCTCAGGCTTGGGCAAGAGATGTCCTAGACCCTTGGGCTTTAGAGATTGTCTGTCTCTCAGGGGTATCTCCTAGAATTCAAGGACCTTCCTCCAAAGGGAAGTTTTCACATGTCTCGCTTGTCTTTAGACCAGACAAAGAGACGGGCATTCTTACATTGCGTAGAAGACCTTTTAAAAATGGTTCCATCATTCAAAATGGAAACCATTCGAACAATTTTACCAATGATCCAGGAGGGTCAATACATGACTACCGTGGACCTAAAGGATGAATACCTGCATATTCCGATCCACAAAGTTCACCATCAGTTCCTAAGGTTCGCCTTCCTGGACAAGCATTATCATTTTGTGGCTCTTCCCTTCGGATTGGCCACTGCTCCAAGGTGTTAGGATCCCTTCTAGCAGTGCTAAGGCCAAGGGACATTGCGGTAGCATCTTACCTAGACGACATCTTAATTCAGGCGTCGTCCTTCCACAAAGCGAAGGCTCATACGGATATTGTTCTAGCCTTCCCAAGGTCTCACGGGTGGAAGGTGAACATAGAAAAAAGTTCTCTGTCCCCGGTCACTAGGGTTCCCTTCCTGGGAACAATAATAGACTGGGTAGAAATGAAAATCTTTCTGACGGAGGTCAGAAAGTCAAAACTTTCAAATGCTTGTCGAGTTCTTCATGCCATTCCTCAGCCTTCTGTGGCTCAGTGCATGGAAGGTAATCTGTCTAATGGTTGCGGCAATGGACATAGTCCCTTTTGCCAGAATTCATCTAAAGACCATTGCAACTGTGCATGCTCAAGCAGTGGAATGGGGATTATGCAGATTTGTCTCCCCAGATACAAATGGACCAGGAAACCAGAGACTCCCTCCTCTGGTGGTTGTCTCAGGATCACCTGTCTCAGGAAATGAGTTTCCACAGACCAGAGTGGATCATTGTCACGACCGACGCCAGTCTCTTAGGATGGGGCGCGGTCTGGGACTCCCTGAAAGCTCAGGGTCTATGGTCTCGGGAAGAATCTCTTCTCCCGATAAACATTTGGGAACTGAGAGCGATATTCAATGCGCTCCTGGCTTGGCCTCAACTAGCGGAGGCCAAATTCATAATATTCAGTCGGACATCATGACGACTGTAGCGTACATCAATCAAGGAGGAACAAAGTTTCCTGGCGATGAGAGAAATATCCAAGATCATCAAATGGGCGGAGGATCACTCCTGTCATATATCTGCAATTCACATCCCAGGAGTAGACAACTGGGAGGCGGATTATCTGAGTCGTCAGACTTTCCATCGAGGGGTGTGGGAACTTCACCCGGAGGTTTTCGCCCAGTTAACTCAACTATGGGGCATTCCAGATCTGGATCTGATGGCGTCACGTCAGAACTCCAAGGTTCCACGCTACTGGTCCAGGTCCAGGGATCCCAAGGCGACATTGGTAGATGCCTTAGTGGCGCCTTGGTCGTTCCATCTATTCTCCTCCCCAGGCTAGTAGCCAGGATCAAACAGGAGAAGGCTTCGATAATTCTAATAGCTCCTGCGTGGCCATGCAGGACTTGGTATGCAGACCTCGTGAATATGTCATCGGCTCCACCATGGAAGCTACCTTTGAGACAGGACCTTCTAGTACAAGGTCTATTCGAACATCCAAACCTAGTTTCTCTGCAACTGACTGCTTGGAGATTGAACGCTTGATTCTATCTAAGCGTGGGTTTTCGGAATCAGTTATAGATGCTCTGATTCAGGCTAGAAAGCCTGTAACCAGGAGAATTTACCATAAGATATGGCAGAAATATCTCTATTGGTGCGAATCCAAGGGTTACTCATGGAGTAAAATTAGGATTCCAAGGATTATTTCCTTTCTCCAAGAGGGATTGGAGAAAGGTCTGTTAGCTAGTTCTTTAAAAGGACAGATATCTGCTCTGTCTGTCTTGTTGCACAAACGTCTGGCAGCTGTGCCAGATGTTCAGGCGTTAGTCAGAATCAAGCCTGTCTACAGACATGTGACTCCTCCATGGAGTCTAAATTTAGTTCTTTCAGTTCTTCATGGGGTTCTGTTTGAACCTTTACTTTCCATAGATATTAAGTTACTATCTTGGAAAAAATTTTGTTTTTGGTTGCTATTTCTTCTGCTAGAAGAGTTTCTGAATTGTCTGCTTTGCAGTGTAATTCACCCTATCTGGTGTTTCATACAGATAAGGTAGTTTTACGTACCAAGCCTGGTTTTCTTCCAATAGGAATATTAACCAGAAAATAGTTGTTCCTTCTCTGTGTCCTAATCCAGTTTCTAAAAAGGAACGTTTGTTACACAATCTAGATGTGGTTCGTGCTTTGAAATCCTTTGTTGCTTCTAGATAGAATTTTAGACAGACATCTTCTTTGTTTGTCGTCTATTCTGGTAAGAGAAGAGGTCAGAAAGCTACTGCTACCTCTCTTTCCTTCTGGCTAAAAAAGCATCATCCGATTGGCTTATGAGACTGCTGGACGGCAGCCTCCTGAACGAATGGGCTTTCAAGAACGAGGCTTCTGTTGAACAGATCTTTA